>NW_027513942.1:0-114283 GCF_048772815.1 Callospermophilus lateralis
CCTTTCTCCTGGTATTTCACAGGACTGTCTGGCTTATATTCCTTCTATTTTAATTAACAGTCCAAAAAGTGGTATTTCAGTGGGATAAAGATTAGTGTGCCTCTCCCCATACAAGAAAGGAACCCAAATAACTATACACTGAATTGGAGGTTGAATTAAGGCAGCACTAATTATTTTAGCCTTAAATCAGATAACCATACCCTATAGACTATATATAAATTACACACATATTTTGTTTTTTAGTGCTTAACAAAGATTTAACATGTCTCCCATCTAGATATTAAGTCTGAAGGGAACAGAAACCACTATCTGAATTTCAAGTTTTCATTAAACATAATGTAAGGCACATGATAGTTGTTCATAAATTAATTGTTCCCCAATTGCTTAAGAAATTCAACAATTCCTTATTGTTTTGTAATTAAAATATATATTTTGGATTTTATGTGTTCATGTTGAATATGAAAAAAAATAAATATTTTCAGGTGATAATTAGGATAATTATCACAGACACTTCTAAAAGAAATGTGTAAAGGCTAAAAAGACACTAATTTTGAGAATATCTTTTCTGTTGAAGTGGATGTTTTCATTAAAAGGTATCAGTACTTAAGCTAATTTTATTTGTAATGAAGTTAAATGAGTACAACTGACAGTTAAAAAACAAAAATAGGAACCAACAAATGAAGCCTACCATATTTGGTTAGCTCTTCACTGTAAGAAGAAGAGACAAAGTGTTTATCATCTGCCATAATAAAATACTATTATACACACATTTTATTGATATTATCAAGGGAGAGGGACGATTTTTCACCGCAATATGGCAGACTTTCTTGATAACACAAACTTGGAATGAACCTAGAGAACAGAAAATTTTGCTGATGCTCTTGAAAAAATAGAACTAGGTATTCCTCAAACACTTTAAGGAAAGGTAAAATGAATACTAATACTCAAACATAAAAACCGTAGTTAATGAATCTTAAAAGAATAAAACTACATATCTTCCAAGGACTAATTTGTTCTTACCTACCTGTATAATTTTCATAATAAAAATTTCTTAATTTTATTACCTTTCAACTTATATTTTGCTTCATTTTTCTGATATTTGTGAAATACTCAATGACGAAAGAAGAGAAACTATAGTGTGTGTGTGTGTGTGTGTGTGTGTGTGTGTGTGTGTGTAAGAGAGAGTGAGACAGACACAGAGAGAAAGACTTTTCCCTAAGTGACATTCTTTCTTCTTTGGGTAAAAGATACAACTGTGTTTTGCTTTCATCACTATTTTTGTCCTTGTACCTTGTGTCAATTTTCCCAGAACATAACAACTAAAGCCTGAGCTGCATGCTGGTAAGACATACATAGACGGCTGGAGACAGCTTTCTAACAGGCGGTTCTCCAGAGAAGACTCAGACCTCTTATGCTCTCAGCCCTATCTCATACATAATAAAGGGGTCTCTATCAGAGTGTTCTTCTCATAAGCACAACTCCCTTTTAGGCTGTCCTATGCAGAAGACAATATGAAATTCATTATCTGGCAGTAGCTGGACTTAAATTGAACAAAATATTATATAGCCAGATGGGACAATTGCTGAATCTTTTTCTGTGTATGCCAGGGTGTTAAGGATAATGGATATGATAGGAATTGCTGTACATTATTGGAATTTCAATATATTAATATAATTGTTTTTTATATATGTTAATATTAACATTTGGAATTTCAACTTTTCATTGCTGGAATAGAGAAATACAAATGATGTGTTATTGTATTTACCTTATATACTACAATTGCACTAAAATCATTCAATTCTTCTTTGTAGACTCTTTGGAGCTACATATCTATACAATTATATTTTTTGTGGATATATAATATTGTGATTAATCATTTCCAATGTTGGAGAAGAATGCAGAGAGCAGGTATTCTTGTCTTTTTCCTCATTTTAGGGGCAGATAAATAAATCTTTAACTAAAACATTGGCTGCAGGTCTTTTGTAAACCCTTTATCATGCTGAGGTGATGTGGTTTATTCCTAGCTAGTGGAGAGATTTTATCAATAAGAAAGTATGGAATTGAATCAAGTGCTTTTCCTGCATGCCATGAAATAATTATATGCTTTCTAGTATTAATAAATTTATTTATTTATATTGAGTCCTTTGTTGCCCAGGTTGGTCTTGAACTAGTGGGCTCAAGTGATCTTCCTGCCCTAGCTTCTCAAGTACCTGGGACAACAGAAATTTGTCATCACACCCAGCTTAATTATAATGTTTTAGATACATTGTGACTTTCTTTTTAATATTTTGCAGTTTTGGGGATTGGACCCAGGGTCTCACATAAATTAGGTCAGTGCTCTACAAATGAGCTACATACCCAAGCCATATCATTTCCTATTTATTCTGTTAATATGATCAAATACATTGATTGATACTTATATATTAAACCAGTCTTGTATACAAAAATAAAACTTCCTTCTTTGTGATGTGTTGTATATTGTTGCAATTAGTTTCATAATAATGTTGATGATTTTTTTCCATCTGTATTTGCAAATGTTATTGATCCATAATATTTTTTCATCTTTGATATAAGGATAATAATGGCACTATAAAATAACTTAAGAAGTGTTTTCTTCTCTTCTATTATTTAGAAATGATTGTATAGAATTTAAACTATGTCTTTCTTGAGTATTTGATAGACTTTAAGAGGAAAACCATATACACTTGGAATTTTCCATCATTGAAATATTTATAACTAAGGATACAAATTTTTTATCAGTGTAAGGATCTTCAGGCTACCTACTACTTACTAGATGAGGTGTGGAAGTTTATGTCCATTTTAGTCAGTTTGGGAAGTTCTAACAAATTACTACAAACTGTGTGATTTGTAAGCAACAGAAATTTATTTCTCACAATGCTAGAGAATGAAAGGTCATGATCAGAGTGGCAGCACTGTTGGTTTCTGGTGAAAATCCACTTCTGAGTTGCAGATTGCTGACTGACCCCATGACTTCACATGGCAAAAAAGAGCTAGCTAGTCTCTGGCCTCTCCTTGTAAAAGTGCTAATCCAACTCATGAACAATCCAACCTTATGAACTCAGGCCCCACCTCCAAAACTCTCACTCCACAATCAGCTTCTTAGCAAAAGTTTTAGGGAGAAACAAATATTTAATCTATTTCAGTGTTTTTCAGACAGTTGGTTCATTTTATCCAATTGTTTTTTTCTGGTTGTTTTCCTTGTTATCAGTTTAATATCAAAGGATTCTACAGTGATCATATTATATTTTAATACAGACATGATGCAAAGTGTGTTTTCAGGCAATAGTGGAACTAAACGGAGAGAGAGAGAGAGAGAGAGAGAGAGAGAGAGAGAGAGAGAGAGAGAGAAAGGAGTGGGAAATGAATACTAACCAAATAGTGATCATGCCTTTTTCATTCTCAATGTTGATATTCCATGACCTTTTCTTCCTGTGGCCAATCCATTTAGAGGCTCATCATATTAATGACTTCAATTTTATTTGTGTATTTGGATAGGCTCTCTTTCAATTTTGCCATGTTTGGTTTTATACATTTGAAAATTATGTTATACAGTAAATGCACATTGTAGAATTTTATGTTTTCTTAGAGACTGGACACTGTTGTTATGTGATATTCTGTGAAACCAGAAGTAATTCCTCATTAGATATAAAATGTGCAAGCACCTTAATCTCAAACTTTCCTGTACAAAATTTGTGAGAATTTAATCTCTATTGTTCATCAGCTACCCAGCTTATGCTATTTCTTTAGTTCTTTTTAAATATTTGTTTCTTTTTTTCTTGGTGGTGGTGCTGGGGATTGAACCCAGAACCTTGTTCATACAAGGCATAAACTATGTTTCTGTCTTTATGTAAGCATCATACTGTTTTGAATATTTTAGCTGTGTATTGTTCCTTGAAATAAGGAAATGTAATGCTTCCAACTTTGTTCTTGTCCAGTTTTACTTTAGGTATGCAGGATCTTTTGTGATTCCTTGTGAATTTTAGGATGCTTTTCTTCTACTGTGAAAAAAATACCATTGAAATTTTGAAAGTGATTACACTGAATATGTGAATTGATTAGCTTGAATAATTTAAATGTTTAAACATATTAGTTCTTCCAATCAATGGGATACTTTTTTTTCATCTTTTTCATTTTTTCTATGTTTTTTTTTAATTTTCAGTGTATAGATCTTTCATTCCTTTGATAGATGCACTAAATATTTATTTTTGATGACATTGGATATGGGACTATTTATGCCTCAATGAATCAGATAGATGAGAATAAACAATCCAAATCTAGTAGAATAAAAAAATAATTGAGAGGAAAAAGGAAAGAAATGGATACTAGAAAAACAACAGAATAGGTTAATGAAACTAAGGCTTAAAAGATAAAAAGAGAAGACGCGAATAAAATCATAAATGCAAAAGGAAACATTGCAACGGATAGCACAGAAAGAGAAAAGATGTAGGAGATTACTATGAATAATTTTATGCCAACAAACTAGGTAACTTAGAGGAAATGGATAAATTCCTAGAACACAACCTGCAATGTCTGAGTCAAGAAGACACAGAAAATGTGAACAGATCAATTAGGACTTCAGAAATTGAATTAGTAAACAAAAATATTAAAAAAAACACCTTAGGACCTCATTATGGGACATGAAAACATAAATCAACAAAAAGAAAATATAGAAAAAATGTTTACTGAAATTATCCCACACAATTACTTTCTGGCTAATCCCAAAAGCAGAGGTAACTAAAGCAAAAATTGACAAATGATATTGCATTAAACTAAAAAGTTATTGCACAGTAAAGGAAAAAAATCATGAGTGAAGAGACAATCTATGGAATGGAAGAAAATATTTGCAAACCATACATCAAAAAAATATCCAAAATATATAAGGAACTCATAAAGCTCAATAACAAGAAAGCAAATAGTGTAATTAAAAAATTGACAAATAACCTAAAGAGAATTTATCAAAAGAAGAGGTATAAATGACTTACAGGTTTATAGTAGGATGCTCAACATCACCAATCATCAAGGAAATGCAAATTAAAACCATAAGGCAGCAACTCATACCTGATAGAATAACTATCCTTTTCAAAAGAAAATGTGTGTGTGTGTGTGTGTGTGTGTATGTGTGTGTATGTCCGTGCATGCACACATGTACTATGTATGCTTTGGCAAAAACATAGAGAAAAGTGAACACTCCTGTACTGTTGCTGGGAATATAAATTTGTATAAACATTATAGAACAGCATAGAGTTTCCTCATATAAAATAGAATTACTATATGATCCAGCAATCTCATCTCTGGATATGTATGTCCAAAGAAAAGGAAATCAGTATTTGAAGGTGATATTGACATTCTCATATTAATTTCAGTAGTATTTATGATAATCAACATGTGGAAACAACTTAAGTATCTACTTATAGATGAATGAATAAAGCACATATAATATATATGCATTGAAATTATTTTTCAGCTTAAAATGGGAAGGAAATTCTTTCATTTACAACTTGCAGAACAGTATACTAAATTTAAAAAAGTCAGGCACAGGAATGCAAATACTGCATAATTTGACTTCCACATGGAATAAGTTGAACTGGAAAAGCAGACATTAGAATGTTGATTGTCAGGGACTGGGAATGGGGGAAACGTGGAGATGCTGATCAAAGTGTACAGAGTTTCAATCATGCAGGATGAAAAATCTCTAACATAATGTACAGGATGAAAATTATAATTAAAATATAGAAAGAATCCTTGAATTATGATGGGTTCACATCTTGATTAACACCTCATGAGTTGAAAATACCATAAGTAACAGTGTTAACATACTTGTTGAATAATATAGCTGAGCAACATGGTACACTGCAGATTATGAGTTTACCCCATGTGTTTGCATAACTCATGGGAGGGTCACTGCTCTGCCCAGTAGAGTAAGAGTATGGTGCCACCTATTTCTAGCCTAGGAAAACTTTAAAATTGAAATTTACTATGTGGTTTCTATTACTTGTATATCCCATTTCGTTTTCACCATTGAAAGTAAAAAAAAAAAAAAAAAAAAATCAGAGGCTAAATTTTCTGAAGTCAGGGACTTTCAACATTGTATTCTTGAAATTTGCCAACAGTAGAATTTAATGTTCTCACCACACACACAGGTATACAAATGGAAACTGTGGGAGGTGATAAATAACAATTTAGTTCTGTGCAGTAATGATTTAACAATGTTTATGAATCCTAAACCATTTACTTGTATACCTTAAATATATAGTTTTTAAATTTCCACTATACTTCAATAAACCTAGAAAGAGGAGAAAGTCCAGAAAAGAAAAAAAAGAGAGTCCTAAATATTAATAAATAAGAGGATATATATGTCAAATACTGATCTTCAATTGAAGGGGAAATATAAGCAAGAGGCTATCAGTCATCATGCTAAAGACTTTATTAGTGAGAATAAAATAGTATCATTTATTGTTCTTATTAAATTTATGTGTTCAATTTCAAGAATTCACCCATACATCTTTTAATTCAGCAACATATATATTTCTTTGAAAAGGATTTATGTTATGGACAAAAAGCAGAATAACTTTAAACTCCTGATGTAAAGTAAAAAAACATTTATTTCATTTATGCTCTTTGTCACCAAATTTATAAAAATGTCTTTACAATTAACATTGATCTCTATAGTTTTTTAAACTCATTTTTTTATTGTTTATTTGTTTTGCCATTCTGGAGAGGACCCAGGGGCACTCTGCTGTGGAACTACATCTCCAGCTTTTTTTCATTTATTTTGAGAGAGGGTCTCAGTAGTTGCTCACCCTGGCCTTGAACTTACAATCCTACTGTATCAGCCTTTTGAGTATATGGAATTATAAATGTGCACCACCTCATACATCTCAATGTTTTCTTTTAAGCTTAGATAATATTTTCCAATATACCTTTGTATATTTGACTAGAATTTATCAGAATACACACTATTACAGAATCCATTTTTTTTTGTTCTTTCTAAGCAAGAGATAGATACCTCTTTAAAAATTCTGAGTTCAGGTTGACTCACTTAGTGTTTTATTTGCACTGGCTCATTTCACCTTCTATGCTCAGCCAGCCAAGTCTCTGATTTCAATAGGAATATTGGCCACTCAGGATCACATTATGTTTCAGTATCATTTGTATCAACTCTTCGGGTTCAGGATGGTTTTTATGAAATGGGCTGGAAGTGGTGAGATTTTCAGCACCTTCAAGCCTGAAGGAGTTAATTTTCAAGGCTGAACTGTTGCCATAGTTCCTACTGCAATTGCTGCTGATTATTTTTATGTTGTAATGAAGCAATAATGATCAAAGCACAGGACATTTCTTAGGGATTCATGACTGGCTGGCTTTGCCTCGGGCCATTAACCCCCTGTCATTAATTCCCCTGGAAATGCATTGTGCTGAGGTCATTATTGTTAATAACAGAGCTGTATGAAACATTTGCACACACTCTGAAATAAAACTGTCGATTATTTTCTGCTTGTACAAATTTTAAGATTAAAAGACCAAAGAGGTTTTATCCTTGGAATGAATATATATATATATATATATATATATATATATATATAGTATGTGTGTACGTGTGTGTATATATATATTTTCATATATACATACATGCACATACATAAATGTTTATTTACATATTTATGTTTATACATACCATTATTTATGTATCTACATATTAATATGTATTTATGTATTTTTATTTACATATTTATATATTTACATATTTTTGAAGATTTTTTAAACTTTCATATTTCATTATAGCTACATTCTTAATTATGACAACAAATACAGAAAGAATGTACTTTGATTGATTTCAAACTATAAATCTGTTTATTAATACCACTGGGAGAATGAACCATCAATAAAACTTTCTTGGTGAAGTAATTCCCTATTCAATAAATCTATTTTGTCTATGGGGCACAGTTGCCCACACTTGTAATTCCAGTAGCTTGGCAGGTTGAGGCAGGAAGAGTATGAGTTCAAACCCATCTTCAGCAATTTAGCAAGGCCCTAAGCAACTCAGCAAGATCCTGTCTCTAAATAAATTTTAAAAAAGGGCTGGGGATGTGGCTCAGTAGTTAGAAGCACCTGGATTCAATCCTTGGTACCAAAAAAAAAAGTAAAGATTCTATTTTTGTCCTCAGTTATAATTTCTTCAAATAATGACAGAGGTGACACTTAAATCATACTCACAATGTTTATTTTTTAAATTTTTGTGTAAGTATTCTATATACGAATCACCAGCCCTTACCAAAAGAGTAGATAAGGGATGAGATATAAGGTGCACAGTTAGACATAAGAAAAATTAAAGAGCAACACATTCTACATTCTGTTTAAAGTTTCAAGAGCCATTTCATAATCAAAGAATTATAATTAATAATTATAATTAAAACATCACTTTAGTTAAGTACACTGATACTAAATAAAAATAACACAGTGTCCTGGGAGGAATTCCTGTCTGGTCTTAGGCCCAGGAATCCTTCTGCTTAGTAACTGATTTTGTTGTGTGGACTCCAAAATTATGTAATTGACCAAATGTTTTGCATTTTCTTCTTTTTCTCTTCCTCTTTTTCTTTCTCCTCCTTCTTCTTTTTATGCATTCTGTTAAAAAGAAAATGTGTGGGCTCGGGATGTGGCTCAAATGGTAGGGCACTCACCTAGCATGCGAGAGGCACTGGGTTCGATTATATTGTGTCCAAGTAAAACTAAAAAAAAAAAAAAAAAAAAAGATAATGCCTTTAAAAAAAAAGAAAAAGAAAATGTGTGGCTTTCCCATGGTGTTGGCTTCATTTGATAATCCTGTTCTCATTTTTCTTTAGTCTAATGCCACACTCTTACATCTACTTCTTAAATTCCCTTATCTCTTACTCTTATTTTATAAAGTAGATAAAGTGGGGTTCATAGTTAGAGAAGCAAACAAAAACTAAAATGGGAAAATACAGTAACAGAATGTACTTTAGCATAGAGATATCCAGGATTCTGAATTCACATGCTGTTTTTGAGTCCTTAAAACACAACATTTAAATACCTTGAAAACCCAGCATTCCTGTTGTTTCTGAAGAAGCACCATCCTTATTGTAGTAGTATGTGTGGAATGCAGTGAAGTCACATTTTATATTTGGAGCACTACTAAATCAAAGAATTTCTGTGCTACTTGAGAATTCATAGTCCAGTGCATAAAGGAAGAATTGGAAGAAAGATTTTCCTCAGATTTTCAGTTTATAAAAAGAAAACAAAGATGATAGTAGTAGTAATGTATCTGTTTCTCAAAACAAAATATCACAAACTGCATAAAGAAATAATAAAAACAGAAATTTATTGTCTCCCAGCTCTGGGTTAACATGTCTGAAGTCAAGGTGTCAGCAGAGCCATGCTTGAAATGTTCCAGGGAAGAATTATTCCTCCTTCCTCACTCTTTCCCAGATCTTGGTGGTTGCTGGTAATCCTTGGCATTCTTTACCTTGTAGATGCATCACTCAGATATCTGCTTTCATTGCCACATGGACTGCTTCCCACTGTGCATGTCCAGATTTACTACTCTCCTCCAGATCCACTACCATAAGGACAGTAGTTTTGCAAAAGTAAGCATAAATTGACATTTTAAAGGATATTTACAGATTCATGCAAATGATACATGAATTTGAAACTATGGTTATTTCCATGCTGAAACCTTAAAAGACAATATATCCCTTTCTTTTTAAAAATAAATTATATTGTGTTCATTTGAGGTTTATAATAGGAACCTATGGGACACATGTACATAGCAAAATGGTTATTATAGTGAAACAAGTTAACATATGAATCATTATGCATAATGACATTTTTGGTGATATAAGTAACTAAAATCCATTAGCTTAACAATAATTCCTAATAAGGTACAATTTTGTTAACCACAGTCCTCATATTGTATATTAGCTCTCTGATCTCTAGAATTGGTCATCCTATATATTTCTGACTTGAATACTTTGAACTGTATGTCCCCATTTTGCTTTCTGAAGTCATTCTTCATTTGTTTCACTCAGCTTTTTCACTACTGTTAGTAAAAGACCTGACCAGAACAATTGTACAGGAGGAGAGATTTATGTGGAAGCTCACGGTTTCAGAGGTCTTAGTCCTTACACAGCTGCCTCCATTTCTTGGGGCTCAACGTGAGGCAGAACATTTTGATTGAAGCACTGGGCAGATGGAAGTGGCTCATTCAATGATCAGAAAGCAGAGAGAAACTCCACTTGCCAGATACAAAATACATACCCCAAAGGCACACCCCTAATGGTCCACCTCTTCCAGCCACATCCTACCTGCCTTCAGTTAGCACTTAGTTAATCCCTGTCAGGTGATTAATGCACTGATTGAGTTATGAGACCCTTAAACTTTCTAAACCTTCTTACATTGTCTCAAACATGAGCTTTTGGGGAATACCTCAAATCAAAGCCACAGCATTTACTAAGCACCATTTTATTTTCTCTTTGAATGTATGTACCCTTATATTTAGATTACATTGGTAAGGTAATGACATATTTTCTTTTCTGTGTCTGGCTAATTTCACTTAGCAAAATATCTCCAGGTTATCCATGTTGTAGCAAATGGCAGAATCTCTTTATTTTTTAATGGCTGATTAATATTCATTTTATTAATGTAAATTTTGTTATCTGTTCTTCTTCCATAGATGGGCATTTAGATTGTTTCAATACCTTGGCTTTTCTGAATAATGCTATAATGAACATGGGAGTGCAGTTATCTTTACAAGGCAGTAATTTCATCTTGGGGTGGGGTACATATTCACAAGAGTGATTCCTGGGTCATATGGTAGTTCTATTTGTAATTTCTTTTGAAACTTTCCTACTGATTTCCACAACAGTTGCAATAGTTTACATTTTTATCAATAATGTACAATGATTGATTCCCCTTTCTCCACACCCACAACAACACTTGTTATATCTCATCTCTTTGTAGTAGCCACTCTAACAGGTATAAGCTCCTATCTTACACTTGTTTTGATGTGTATTTCTCAAATGATGGCTGATGTTGAGCTTTTCTATATAATTATTGTTTGTTTATTTCTGACTTTGTTGAAAAGGTGTCTATTCCTGTCTTTTGCCAATTTTTAAATTGGGTTGTCTTCTGTTGTTTTAAGGGATCTTCATAAACCATGGATATAAATCTCTTATTAAACATGTGGCAAGAAAATACTTTTTTCCAACCTGTATGTTGAATTTTCATTTTGTAGATTATTTTCTTTGTTGGACAGAGTTTTCTAGTTTGGTGTTGTCTCCTTTATTTATTTTTGGTTTTGTGGCTTGAGTATTTTTTTATGTGAGAGCAAAATATTCATTGCCAAGGACAATGTTACGATGATTACTTTTAGGTCAGTTCTCACATTTAGATCTTTTATTCATTTGAGTTGATTTTTCTATAAGGCATAAGCATCCACGTTTACTGTTTTGCATGTCGAAATCCAGTTTTCTCAGTGACATTTATTGAGGATTTTATCTTTTCCATATTATGTTCTCTTGGTGCCCTTGTTGAAAGTTAGTTGACTATATATGTCAGGTTTATTTCTGGGCTTTCTATTATTCCATAGGCCTGATTCCCTTCCTTCATTCCTCCTCCCTCTCTCCCTCCCCAGCTTCCTCCCTTCCTCCCTCCCTCCCTCCCTCCGTCCCTCCCTTCCTCCCTCCCTCCCTTCATTCCTTCCTTCCTTTTTAAAGTCTTCCCTCTCCTTCCTTCTGCCCTCTCTATATTCCTTTGTCTCCCTCTCTCTCCTTCCTTTCTTTGTTTCTCTTTCCCACCCTAATCCAGTAAGATCTCATGTTAACTTGATTACACATTCAAAGGCTATTTCTAAATAATTCATTCACAGGTACTGGAGATTAGGACATGAACATACTTGTGGGAGGCACAGGGGACACAACACAACACACAAGTAGTAATAATAGTAATACAGCAAATACACACACACACACACACACACATATATATATATATATATATATATATATATATATATATATATATATACACACATACATACACACTCAAACCAAGTTTTGGCCTCCCTTTCCATTAATACTTATTACTGTAGCTATGCTGCTTAGCTCAAGTAATTATACAAATTATATTTTTTATCCTGCACTCCAATATTTTTATTTTCAGTGATACTTGGACTCTGCATCTATATTTGTACCTTAATTGTCTTTCACTGGCTAGTCCCTTTAGATAGATTATACATTGGATAGGAAAACTAGATGATTATTTTTGTTGCTCACAGGTTCTTGGATGACGCATCCTGGACTCCACACACAGCATTCTGTAAGCAAGTGAAACCACATTTCCTCATATAAAACTCAGGCTCCTTGAATGCTTACACTACAATTTAACTCTGACAGAGGATTCCACACAAGGCACCAGGCTGAGCCAGAGTAAGAAATGCTTGTTGATCCTTGTTGTAGGATGAAATGTTTCACAGCTTACTGTGCATGGAATAGGGAGATACATGGAGATCATTTCAAACTTGGGCTTCTCAAACACAGATGTTGATGCATATAATTATAGGGATTACCTAGGCTTACAGGGGCACAACTGAGTTCAAGTTTTTCTAACATTTCTAATACCAAAGGGAGACAATTTTTTTTACAGAAATCTCAGAGGAATTAAACAAATAGTAATCTGATGCTGTCACTTCTGAAGTGTATAATTGTACATTAATTCTGTCCCCAAAATAAAAGTTTTTTCATGTACAAAATAAGGAAAAAACAACTCCTAGTTTGAATGTAAGACATAAATAAACCAATCTATCTAAATTTTTGTAAATGTGACAACACAGTGCATACTTTTGTTGGGGCTCAGATCCACCACCTCAAAATATGGAATCTTGGAAGTTGAGAAAATTGCAGAAGCTAAAGCTCACTCTCTGACCTTCCTCTGCAATTCTGTGTGAAAGCTGAGCACAAAAGAATTATCTAGCTAACTTCCTCTGAAAGTAGGTCATAAGATCTCATGTGACAGGTGTCTCAGCTTACACCTGGAGGCCAGTAAGAATCTGAACAAAGAGGCCTTGCAGGACAGCCCTCCCCCATCCCCCAACCCATCCCAGTTAAAATCATTAGATTAGTCCACTTCTGTTGAATCATTCTTCTACATGACTGCTTTGGTTTGGATATGAGGTGTTCCCCAAAAGCTCATGTATGAGACAATGCAAGAAGGTTTGGAGGAGAAATGATTGGGTTGAGCTTTAACCTAATCAGTGATTTGTTCCTAATGGGATTAACTGAGTGGTACTGGAAGCTGGAGGAAGTGGTTCCTTGGGGGCATGGCTGTGTGGTATAGATTTTGTATGTGGAGAGTAGAGACTTTCTCTGTTTCCTAATTACCATGTGTGCTCCTTCTCTCTGGCAGGCTCTTCCACCATGATGTTCTGCCTCACCTTGAGCCTTGAGCTATGGAGCATCCTTCTATGAACTAAGACCTCTGAAACCATGAACCTTCAAATAAACTTTTCCTCCTTTACAATTGTGCTGGTCTGGTCTTTTAGTTTCAGTAGTGAAAGAGTGACTAAAACAATGTCTGTCTGTTCTTTATCAAACCTAAACATAAATGTGCATTTTTCCCTCATTCTTCTGTTCTTCATTTCTGAAGGTCCCCCATGTCACCTAAAATTTTGGCTGAATAAATTTGTTATAATGTATTTCTTATCAACTTATTATTCTGTCTTTTATAATGCACCCAGTAATGAACCTTACAATGAATGAGGAAAATATATTAATTTTATTATTGACACAATTAATTTTTGTTCCTGTACTTCCCACAAAAACACAAGAACTTAGATTATATTTACTGTCAATCTGTAATATTCTTCTTGGGATACATTTTTGTGGCATATTGAAATATATTATGTGAAATATTTATATCAATGATATTCCAAGGAATTTCCTTCAACAATTTATATTTGTTTATACACTCAGTTTTTTTTCCTCCACTACTCAAATTAGTTACTTTGGATTGCACAGGTGTTGTGAGCCAGACCTAAGAAATTAACCTTTTCAATGTAGTTAACCCAACATTTTTCAAATTAACAGAATAGAATGGTGCAGAGTATTAAAGTAAGCATTTTCCTCTTCTTCTAATTTTTAGGTCCCCAAAGTTTTCATGAACACTCAATGAGAAACAACCTGGAGGCAAAACTTAATCATTTAAAATATGTAAAATTTCTTAGTTATTGACCTAACCTCTCATATTAAGGCACAAGGAAAAAGCAGCAAGTCCATGGCAAAATGAAAGAAAATTTATCACAACACTTATATTTAAAAAGAACTGGTTTTCTATACTTTACCAAAAGCTGATAATATAATTCATAGATTGCACATCATTAAACACCACACACACACACACACCCACACACACACACACACACACACACACATACATATCATATATTAGTGAGGACCAAGTGGTCTTATTTGTTTGAGATTTAAAATAATAAAAATATAATTGAAATAAAGTTGGTTTTAAAAAAATAAGTCATATATATATGTATGTGTGTGTGTGTGTATATATATATATTTACTTACTTTTGAAAGCAGATGGTACACTACCACTCATTTTCAGAATAGGAGGAAGAGGTGAGAAAGATAGAACACTTCTCAAACAGAGACCTTTTAAGATTTGCAATGTTGTTCAGATGAACCATAGAACTATTATAATAAAAGCACCATGATGTAGCAGTGAATATATGCGTGCTCATTTCCCTTTCTTAGAAGTTATTAACTCCAATACACACATGTGCTGAATTTAGTACCTGGTAAGAATGCTCTACAATACCCTTTATATTATCATTGACACAAATGCAAATGTCTTCATTTATACCTTCAAGTTGATGATATGTTTCCTGCTTTGTAAACTCAGGATAAAATGTGCTTTCATTAGTAACCTTGATGAATTAGTGTCAAGAGAAGCTGAGATTCAGAGTGACAGCTTCTGAATAGTTAAACTTACATATTTCAAGCTTTTTAATAATTAAGCTAGACATGCGTGATTCAGAAGCACAGGAAAATGTCATATTAATATTGATAGATGCTTCCCTAACTTGCAGAATATTTTTAGTAACCACCTAGTAACCACCAATATTTTCCCTTCTGTAATTGGCATTATCTTAAATTTCTGTCTTGCATTTTTTGCCAAATGAATATCAGTCTAGCTTTCTGTTCTTTTATGAATGCCTATTAAATTTTGAGAATGTGAAGAAGGCACATTTAGTAATATATAGAAAAAGTATCACCTTTGGGTGGCAATATGCACTTTTTAAGCTCATTCACACAGCCAGTTCACATTTTTTCAATGTCTACTCTGAAGTAACTAAAGAGTGTGGAAAAATTGCTGGTCCCAAAAAGTGATACTGCATTTCTTGCTATTTATTTGCCTATAATATCAATCTCACATAACTGAAAAATAGTACAAAGAATTCTTATATATCTTTTTTTCAGCATCACAAATTTTAAACATTTTCCTCATTTGCTTTACCATAGTACATATCTATATGTCTATGTATCTACAGTTTTTTTCTTATCCCCTTGCTATTACACTCTCCATGGTACATTTCCAATGAAAAGAAATATTCTCTAATAATTACCATACTTATACTGTGGATTATACAGTGCAATTTAATATTGATATAATCCTCCTATTTTGTAATATACATATCCCAATTTTGCAAATGATGTCTTTAAAGCATTTTTCCCTCAGTCCCTGATCCACTCCAAAAACACATTACATTTAGTTGTTACGTTTCTTTAATTTCATTGAACATGGACCAAACAGTTCCTCAGCCATCTTTTGTCTTTCATGACAGAAAGTTTTGAAGACTAATGACCCTTCTAATTCTTCCTGGCAATGATTTATTGGAACTTCTCTCATATGTACCTTATGATCATGTGTGTCAGTCTGAAGTGTATACAGGAGATATGGTGTCCTCTAAACCATGTCCAATCAGGAGATTCACAACATTGTCTGTTCCTTGATGGGAGGTTGATTTGAATAAACAGATCAAGGTAGTGTCTGTTTCCTCCACTGAAGTCAAATATATCTTTTCTCATCTATGTACAATCAGGGAAAATTTTCTCTGAGAATTCTGCTCCTTGTCAAATTTCCCCTTCTTATTTGACTTAACATTGTTTTTCTATGATGACTAAAAAGTGGTGTCTTTCTATTTCCAGGATTTTTTTTCTACCATTATAGATCAGAATTCTATTTCAAGAAGGAATTGTCAATTATCATTCTTTTTTTTCACTTACTGATTGATTGAATAATTGGTTGATTATCTGAATGGATTCATTTCTACTTTTTCCTTTATGGTTTATAATTTATAATCTTGCCTGATTAATAATCTTATTTCAGATCTGGTTAGTAGCAGCACTTTAAAGTTGGTGGGGTATCTTTTGACTGGTCTCTATCATTTCTTTCTGCACATTTTTTAGTTTCTAGCACACCAAGTGATTGTAGACTCATATTGTCTTTTTTGAAACCATGAATTTTTATAATCTATAAGTATTCCTGTTTATTTTTTTTATGTGGAATGCTGTAGCGGTGTGTGAATTTACACATGTTCATTACCACTGGAGTTTCTTAACTTCTTGGTCATCACAACAGTCAGAGCTGTTATTTATAACATGAATTCATATTGGATACTTCCAACTGCTGTCCAATGCAAATGGCCTTATCTTCCCTTCATTCACCCCATATTTCTATTTACTTTCATCCATTGTAAGAACTCTAGTTTCCATCATTACCTTGGCACTTATTTGCACAATCCTACAGATCACCTATGATAATTGGAGAACTGCTTTATCTATCCCACTGTCAAAAGTAACTACTAAAATAGTTGAGGGTTTTTTGCATTTGTTCTCCAATCTTCAGGAGTCATGCACTGAATTGAGATTTTTTTTTGATTCAGTGTTATTTTGCTTGCCTTTGACTGGTTTCATCTCTTTTGGTGTTATTTATACTTTTTAAATACTATTGAATTCATTTTTATTACTTTTAGTTTTCTGTCCATGTTTTTTTTTACTTACATTTAATTTCCAAATATGTAAAACATTAATGTTTCCAAGAATCAAAACTAGGGAAAAAGGTAGACTCAGAAAAGTAACACTTCCATTCCCTTCCTTTCTCTTCTTTCATTCTTCATCAATAAACATTTCATAATTTTCTGGTTCATTCTTGTAGATTTCTTTTAAGAGAAGATATATGCATACTTTCTTATTTACCCATCGTTCTTACTCAAAAATGTCACATCCACCTACTTATCTACCCACCTATCTATCATTTCTGCTCTTCACTTTTTTTATTTAATAATATAATATTATTATGAAAAAAATGACTTTCAAGAGCAATAATATCACCATGTTATAATGCATATATGGCATTATAGAACAGCACAATCCACAAGAAGAAAAGTGAGTGGACATACATTTCTTGTTGAGGAATACAAGGTCTCTCCTGTCTTTCCATCAGGCATGCCTTTGAGAAACAGCAATTTATGCCATATCTTAGCCATATGCATTAACCCATTTCTCCCTCTGAATAGCTCAGACTTTAACTCTGCCACTTCATGACAGAACTTCTCAGAAAAAAAAAAGTTCATTGGTACTTCTCTTCTTTCCGTTTCACTCTGTAGTCCATTTTACACTAATTATTTCTGTAATCTAATTTGTATTAATTTTCCCTATAACTCCAAATAAATTTTTCCTTCAAAGATCATTGATAATGATTATGATGACTATTACATTCCTGCTACTCTAAGTGTCTTCAAAGAACTAGAATAATCAAATTTCTTAGGAGTTTTGTAGAAAAGTTCCACAGAAACAAATTGAAGGGCAGTAGACCACATTTCTAGAGAGAAAAACTCAAGTGAGTTTGGCAGTCTTTATTCTGACAATGCTCTCATTAAAAGGAGGGGGAAACCTAACCACTTCTGCTCAGAACACATTGCAACCTGAAGAAAGAGCACGTATAAAAATCCTAAACTGGGCACTTTGACTTGTATTATAAACAAAAGAGGCAGTGGTGTGTCTGATGCTTAGTGACACACTGATTGGCAATAAAGTTGAGAAGTAGGCAGAGGGTAGATCCTAAAGGTATGAATAACCCTTGGTAAGTATTTAACTTCATTTTACAAGAATGAGATGCTTTTACTAGAACATGATATTCTGTTGTCAATACTTATGCCACATTCCTTTCTCCTGATGCATTGTTAATTTCTGTCATCTTTTGGAAATGTTTTTCATTACTGTCATATTTTCTTTCAAAGTTGAACACACCAACTTGGGATCACATTTTAAGCCACATGGTCACATCTATCAGTCAGTTTGGGAAATGTAATGCCCCTCCCCCTGCCCCACAGGTTACCTAAAAATCAAATTTCAACCTATTTAGAAGAAAGGAAGAATGAAAATGTAATACCAATGTCTTAAAGAGTCCAGCCTACCATGTACTAGGTGACTAAAAAAAGAGAAATCATTTTTTAATTTTAAGATCATTTTTCCAGCATGGCTGGGTTCTTTTGAGTTTTCTGCCTGATTTTCAGGTAGCCATCTTCATTCCATGTTCTCCCGTTTTGGAGAGAGAAGGTTCTGATTCTTTCTTCTTATTATTTAAATGTTAATCTCATCATGGGGTCTCTACAGTCATAACTAATCTACACCCAATTACCTCTCAAATGATTCACCTGCAAATATTATACAATTGTGTTGTAATTAGTTTTAAATATATATGTTTCAGAGAAAACATTCAGTCTTATAACAACTAGCAATCTTTAAATCTTATATCCAAACAGGACTATTTAATCTTCCTTTTCCACACGTCAGTGTTTTTTTCTACTCCAGTGTTTCCAATCTCAAAAAGTGCATCATTACTGAAGCCAGTTATTTGTAGAGCACTCAGTGAAGATCAACATATATTCATTGGGTGAATGAGTAAATGTTCGAGTGGGCACTCTTCTAAAAGATCTCCCAGGTAAGAAAGTTACCATGTGGATGTCAGTCTAGAATCCAGCTGTGGAATTTGGACAGGCATGAAATGTGCAGAAGAGGCTTCTGTAGTTCACTTCTGTAGTTCACAGCCCCTCTCTCTTTTTTGGTGGGTGGAAGTATTCGAGATTGAATTCAGGGATGCTCAACCACTAAGCCATATTCGAGACAGCATCTCACTGACTTGTTTAGTGCCTCGCCATTGCTAAGGCTGTCTTTGAACACCCAATCCTCCTGTCTCAGTCTTCTGAGCTGTTAGGATTACAGGCCTACACTCCCATTCCTGACTCACAGTCTCTCTTTTTAAATCAACTGACTCATGATTGGCCAAGGAAGCCTGATTTGTTTATATTGTTGATCTTTTAACATGGAGTGTGCAGACATTTCTTAAAAATTCTATCACTTGAAGGTACTCTCTTGTTTTCCATAACTGCCTTCATTCTCTACAATTCTAATCCTTTATCCTTTCTTCTTCCTCATCAGCATCCTCATTATAACCTACGCTTTACACATCATTATTGTAATTTCATGCATTACTATCACTATCAGCCAAATTTGGCATTTTGTTTCAAATGTCACATCATTCTTCATAGTGCTCTTTACCATCAAAAATCATCTTGTTCATTTACTCTTTACTTCTACATTTTCTGTCAATCCCCAGTGCCATGGAGGAAAAGACATTGTTCCTATCACACAGGGCTTAGAGATAAGTACTCCATAAATATTCTGTAATAAGTGGATGGATGAATAATTGCTTACAACTATTCTTGATGCAACTTTTTTCTATGTTCCAGCTTTCTAGCTGCATACAGATTTGATGATGCATTGTTCACTTCTTTAAACTAGTTGAGATAAGAATAAAAATGGAATTCAATAACAGAAACCAGTTTCAAATGTGAGTTTGAATTTCTCTGTAACACACTTATCTGTTGTAATTTTAAACATATATTGTAAACCTATATATCTAAAACCACTATTTATAAGACAAAGAAATACCTTGACAAATTTAATATGAATCTTCATTTCAATTGGAAAAAAATAGAATTGTCAGGAACCTACCATAAGTTTGTGTATTAACACCTAAGTTGAATGACTAAAAGTATTTAAGAATTAAAACAACAAAAATACATAATACTTGAAATAAATCATTGAATGATATAGAGAATTCATGCAGGAATGTTTTAAAAATCTGTTGTACTTAATAACAACAGAAACTAAATTTTATATCATTCCTGAGATTGATTTGAAACCAATAAAAAGTAGAATGTTTATGTGAAGAGAGAGTGGTGCTTTGGGGCTTCTAGCAGCTGATTTTGAGTGAGATTTGTTTCATTGGATTCTGTTTGTAAGGCTATCTAAGAGCAAGTTTTGCATTTTAAATTGTTCATGTGATTGACATTTGTATTGCATAAATGGGCTTCCTGAGTGCCTTGTTCTACTTACAGAAAATATAATTCAGATTGTAGCCATAGGAATAATTCATTTGCCAGAGTTAAGGGATTTGGTCCCAGGTATATGGTATATTTAAGAACAACAATTTACTGTGTTTTCTTTTCTTATAAAAATGTTACATTCTTTAGAGCCAGGTTCAACTAGAGATACTAAGTAGGATTAGATATGGAAACCAAAATATTTCTTAACTTTGTGATTCCCAAAGCAGTCATAGCCAGCCTTTAGAAATCTCCTGTTCACAAAGAGGGAATCTGATTATTTCTATATTCAAGGAATAAAGATATCAAATTCTGCATGTACATTTCAGGATATAAACTCCCAAGATCATGCAGGCTCCTCTAAGAAGTTTTCCCAAAGCTGTTCAATTTAAGTTTGAATGAACATACCATTTCAGATCTAAAGTTATGCCTTAATTAATAACAATAATAATAGTAAATATCTAGGTATATATGGGATCAATTTCCTGATTGTTTTGAATTCATACCAAATGTATCTTGATTAAATGTTTTGTATATATGTAGACATTGTGTTTTTTATAGTAATTGCATAATACCTATTGGGTGAATCCCCCCCCTTTTTTAAATGTAAACATTTAAACATTTAAAATTAGTAAGCATTTAGCAAATTCTTTTTCTTTTTATATTAAAAAAATCCAGTGACAAAAAGCTAATAGTCAAGTGACAGGTTAGTAAAAATTTTTGTATTTGCAATGTAGGCCCTCTAGAATATATAAACAATATTGATAATAACTGGAAAAAAATAACAGTGCCAAAAATGTATAAATGACAATGATAAACAAACTATAGAGTAAGAAATATACAAATGGATAGTAATAAAATGTAATATACATCAACCTCAAAAATAATTACGAACTGATATTTAAAATAATATCATGATTATTTCACCCTCAGATTGAATTAACTGTATAAACCAAGAAGTTAATAGTTTTAGACACTTGAATTCATTGATGGTGAAGGATAACTTTTAAGTTTTTTTTATTATACAGTTACAGCATCTACCTTATAAGACTCTTGATTATTCATCTAGGCAAACAGTGTCACATGCAAAGTTTATTCCCTCTTTCTAATCTTTCATTTCCTCCACCAGACCTGCTCTGCCCTCTGCCTGCTTTAAAGACTTTTCTGTGGCTGGTCCTCAATCCTCCCCCAAACATATGGGACCACTTTTGAAGAATGCAATCATTTCAAAAGCATTTACTCTAAAGTATGAAGAGACAATAGTCCTCAAAACTCTGTATTTTATAAGAAAAGTTTATAAGGTAGTACACATAATAAATTATTGATTTTATATGGAGCAAGGTGACATAAAATTAATTTCAGATGATTTTTTTAGAATGTTTTAGAGCAGGAGTATTTCAGCTCCTGTGTGTTAAGTGAGCATATTCTGAATTCTGAAGAAAAGTGCAAGATTAGATATGACTACTTGTTTTCTTTCTAAAAGGTTTTCTTTTAAAATACATAAGGAAGGGAGGTAAATATGTTATTTTAGCAGAAAATTTACAAAAGCAAAGAATTGGGTTTAGACTACCAATTAATATTGTCTTTCATATAAAATTATTAAATATGTTATACTTGAATTTGATTAAATATTTTCCCCTTCAATGCATTCACATTCTGTAAATTTTCCCTCTTTACATAAAATATTTTGTTCCGATAGAAATGACTGTATGGCTTATCTCTAAGGAAATATGTTGTAGGCTGATTGATGCGCCAATTATAGCAGATACAATTATAAAGGGAGAAAGGGTGATTAGGGTCTAAGTGAACTTAAACCACTAACGAAGGTACCAAGGCTAAGTGGTTTTAATGCTAGTGCTTCTTACTGAACTGTAAAAATGTCACTGCAACATTTTTTGAATTATTTCAGTTTTATAAAAAAAAGAAGTAGTTCTTAAACAGAGGTCAAAAAAATTATTTTTTCATTAAAGCCTGTTGATGCATGTTAGTTAAAATGTCTCATCAGATATGAAACATTGAGGATGCCATCCTCTGAGGGTGAAACAATGAAAAAAAACAGTTTTTAATCTTATAGAATCATGATTTTATAATTAAAGATATGAGAATACTTGTCCATGGTCTTCCTTCTGAAGAAAACAAATACATTTGAATTTCCTAGAATAGTTTATCTGTCTAAAGGTATATAGTTAGGTGCTATTCGATTTAGAGAATATGCCAAGGTTATTTGAAACTCCATAATTTAAATTAAAGAATTTTTTCCAAGCAGAATATGCTTTAACAAAATGTAACATAATTTATGAGAAGTTAAATTACAGAAACTTCAATTCAAAATTGAGTTTTCTTTTACTACAGCTCTCAGTTGTAGCCAACAACAACCCCAGTGTCAACAGTTCAGAATAAGAGTCTTTCTTATTGACAGGGCTTCTTTATCAACTGTGCAAAGAAGTTTTTATCAAGGAACATAGAAACCATGCCCTTTCAAAATCTGCTATACTTTATGGAAAACAGTAAAAAATATTTTCTTTTCCATTTAACAGGAAAATAATACATCTTTTCTGTCTTATTCAAACTGTGTGTCAGTTTGGGTTATAGACTGAATTTTAGTTCCATTATATGAATGACAGTGAATCTCAGCTCCACAAAGGTACATAAAGGTATTTGATGAAGACCTGATTTTGCTTTGTTAATTAATTTCCTGTGATAAAACTTACAAATGGAGGTATCTCCTCATGGCATGCTGACTTTACAGAATAGGCCATTCTGTCAAAATTGCACCACTGCTAACAAGCTTTGTTATGCTCATTGGGTTTCTGCTATTAAATTTTTTAATTTAACCATAAATTTTATTGACAACACATTCTAATTTTGAGGTGGATCAAATAAGTATTCAACTTTATTAATAATCAGGCTGGTTATGAAATATTATCTAATTCAATCATTACATAAGAGATGAATGATAAAGATTATGATACCACTATTATAATACCTTAATTGCTTTTTTTCAAGTGTAGAACAGAATGCTGCTACATACTTAAATCACAAACTGGTGAATCAAAAATTAACACAGGTTATTTTTCCCTAATAATGGAAGTCAAATTGATGGAATTTTTTTTTAGAATTTTCTCACTTTTAAATTTTGTGTGTTTGTGATGTGTGTGTGTGTGTGTGTGTGTGTGTGTGTGTGTGTGTGTGTGCACATTTTATTACAGCATTCAGAATGCATTAAGTCCAATTTCTATCTCTTTCTGACTTCTGGAAACATCATAACAACCAGCTAACATCATAGCACTGTGTGAGTCAAACCTTTCCAATTGTACCTTTGATTCAGCATTCTCAGCTTTCTCACTTTGGACTGTATTTTAGTCTGTTTCAGCTCATGAAATAAACTGTTGGAGACCTTTCTGACTCCCATAACATGAAATGCAAAATCTCTGCTTTGTGGGCCTGTTATGGTCTAGATATTAGGTGTCCCCCCAAAATTCATATGTGAGATAATGAAAGAAATTTCAGAGGTGAAATGATTAGGTTCTGGAGGATTTAACCTAATTAGTGCATCTCCTAATAGGGATTAACTGGGTGGTAACTGTAAATAGGTAGGGTGTGGCTGGAGGACTCGGGTCATTAGGGGTGTGCCTTTAAGGTGTATATTTTTTGTCCTTGTTAAGTGAAGCTCTCTATATCTGCTTCCTGGTGCTATGATCCTGCTTTTCTCCTCTACATACTTCCCTCATGATGGTCTGCCTCATTTCAGGCCCCGAGGAATGGAGCCAGCCATCTATGAACTGAGACCTCTGAAACACTGAGCCCCAAAGTAAATTTTTCCTTCTTTAATTGCTCTTGTCAGGTAGTTTGGCCACAGCAGCAAAAAAAGGTGACTAAAACAAGGTCATATCAAGAAATAACAATCTGATTCACTTTTACATTTCTTGTACTATTATCCTACATCGCTAGTGTTTATTCTCACACAGTGCCTGGATTTATCTGTATAAATTAGGAAACACAAGCAGTTGTTTTGGAGTGTAGAGTACCCCTGAATATGTCATTGTTTTTCAAGAAGCAAAGAAGGGCTGTAGGCATCCTAATCTCAAATACTGTCAAGTTCTCACCATTAAGTTCATTTGAATTAAAAGATATGAGGGGGCATGATATCCAGGAGCATACCATTTGGCATGATTTAAATTATTAAAATAACTTTATGAGAACACTTAAAATTTTCCATAAAAGAAAGGATCAAAGCATAGTAGAAAATGCCTTCCTTTCTGAGGAGGGAATGTTGACTTCCCAGGAAAAATTCAGATTTATTCCCTTCCTAGAATCCCTTTGCAAGAGCACCCTTCAATAACATTAAGCTCAACTCAAAAATTAACAAGTAGCTGCTTCATGCCAGATCATTCTTGAAGCCATGTGGAAAGTTAATTTTGGGAACAGGTTGGTGGAGGAGAAACTGGAAATAAAGGGACTCTTTTGTAGGCAATAATCTAGTTAAAATGTGATGACAGTTTAAAACCAGAAAAATACTGTATGGAAGGAGAGATGAAGAATTGAAAGTGAACATTTTTAATTGAGTAATAGAGGCAGAGCCAGACTGCTGTGGAAAGAGAATTTAATTTTTTTTTCAGCAACAAACTACAAGTGACACTGCAAGTGGCTTAAGTTTGAAGACACATTTGTGTGACAGACACATCAAAACTCATATAGTGAGAAGTTGATAGGGACCTCATAATTCCAGTTCAGGGACTCTTCCATTGCATTACCTGTCTCAGCCACTGCTTGTAGAAGGAAAATATTCTCTTTGAAAGAGAAAGTGAATAAATCCAATTTTGAGATGGTTTCTTTTATAACAAGTGCATCAGCAATTATAAGCATAAGCAGCTATAAGCAACTCTGTAATTTGATAAGGTATTTTCTCTCTCACAAGAGGTTTTCAGTTAATCATATGTTGGTGTCTTGATTGCTGTTAAACATCTCCTTCTGCATTCATACTTATTTCTTGACCAGGTCATTCAGGTAAATAATCTCTTTCCTTTCTGGGCTTTGTGTTAATCAATCCTTCGGCACTCTGTCATTGCCTCTTACCATGGGAGACATATTTCCCCGTCTTCTATCACCTTCTTGCAATAATTTATTCTTTCAATTAACAAACTTTTTATGTGGTCTGTGGGATACTTGTTACTGCTTCCCACACTGATGCTACTCCTCTCCTCATAGGTATGCTAGGATTGTACTCTCTTGCCCATGGCCATGTGACTTGTTTGGGTTAATTATATATAAGCAAGGAGGTATATTAATTTTCAGGAAGACTCTCCAAGAACCAAGCAGTTCAGCTTGTCTCTATATAGATCATGGAACCAAGTGTAGAGATGGCATTTAGTTCTACCAGATCCCTAAGTAATGTCTGCATTAGAATTGTGTTATGAGTAAGCAATCAACCTGAGAATTTTGGAGGGATTCACTACTTTAAATATTGAAATTTACAAATTAAGGTGTAATGTTCATGTAACAAAGACCTACACTATTCATTGTTTGGAGTGTTCAATTTGTGAGAAATAAGAAAATTTATTGGAAAATTGAAGAAAAAAGAGAATTGATATTTTAAAATAATGAAGAAACTGGTAAAGCTGCTGCCTGTTGTAAATTAGATGATCATGATTCTAATGAGCTCTCGAAGGTCTAGAAATAGGCTGAAAACAATATTTGTATTTCATAATGTGACCAAAAAAAGAAGCTAAAAAAATTGAAAAACTTGAGAAGGTTTGAAGGCAACAGAAAGAATGCATTGTAAAAAGTACTTTTGGGTTCAAAGAGTCAACTGCTTCTTAAACTCAAGATGTGGAATTTAGAAATGACAAGAATATTGATTAAAAATCATATTAAAATTCAGCAGTACAACTGAATTAAATCAAGGAAATTACCAATATCCTTACCAGTAAGCATTCTGACTTGGTTATGGCATTCTAGGAAAAAAAAATTCATTAAGTATTTCTGAGCAAATACTTTGCCAATCAGAAAATTAAAAGCTTGTTTTAAGAAAATCAACAAGGTATTTGACTTTCCCTTTAAAAGCAGCTACCTTGCTAAGTCTAAAGAAAGAAAATGGCCTAATGAAATAGGTATCTAATAGGGAATGAAACACTGTAAATTAAGAATAAATATATACAAAAGGAAGTGTGACTATGGATTTTGACACATGGAGGTCAGTCAATAAAGTCAACTAGGTAAAAACACTAAAATTGTTTTGAGAGAATTGTTTTGCTAAAAGAATCACAAGACTGGACAAATGTGTTGATTTACAAGAGCAAGTGACCAATAGAATCCCACCCAACAACAGATGGAAAATGGGCTGGGGAAGAACTCAAGACAGAAGACAGTCTCCTTTGCCAATGCCTTTTTCAGTAATGGCTAGGGAAGCGAAGGAAAAGAGGGGTTTCCTAGAAGGTAGAGCAAATTAGCTGTAGAGAATACAGATTACAGGAAGTACTGCTGGGTAGTGCACTCTGCCCCTTCTGGTATCTCCATTGGAATTAGGTCCTCAGAATGTCTACATTACATGAGGTCAAAATTACTGCTGCCCTAGGTTGCTCTTCCTTCTACTTGCTAAATAGAAATATTACTATGGTTATTTCTCATATTATAATCATCATCTTCTAAGTATCATAATTATTAGTCTATATCTGCTTATTCCATGTCTCTACCTGAGCACTTGATATCAATGAAAACAAAAAGTAAGCCAATGGGTCTAATTTTTAAATTCAAGACGACAAATTACAATAGGACTAAATGATGCTTGGAAAACATACTATTTTCCCTATATGTTTAATTTCACACTCTGCCAGCCAGTATTCTTTCTTCACTTAAATACTACATCCCTTCTGATGAGAAAATAAATAACACAACAAAGAAACTCTTTGTCTATCTTCTCATTATAAAACCTAACTGAATAGTATTTCCCCAACTCTTTGATCCATTCTGTTATTACTGATGAATTCTCCTTCTTCTATCAAAGGTCAATATCTCACTGTGCACATTTTCCCTTTTCTCCTATGCCAGAAATTTCTCTCCATGTGCTGAATCATTTTGCTAGGCCTTGAACTATCCAATATTCTGGTATTTTCCTTCCACACATTTTTCAATCCCTATTGATAGTAAATAATTGGAAGAATTGTCTATAGTTCCTCTACTTCCTCATTTTGGACACTCACCCTTGTCTACCAGTCAAATTTTTCTTTAATTGAAATCTCAACCTCAGCTAAACCATTTTACCATTACTTTTTTCTTACAACATTTTGTTCTCTTGGCCTCTGTCACATTGCCACTCTCAGGCTTCCTTTCCACTTGTGGCACTGCTTGTGATTTTCTTCCATTCTGCTTCTCTGCTTGATCACTAACTGTGGCAGAACCCTTGGCCTCAACCTTGGACATCTTTCTTGTTTGTTTCCATAATTGCAGCTAGATTCTTTCACCTAATCCCATGGTGTTACACAGCACCGCTGTGATAAGAGCTCCTGAATGTATCACTCTAAAGACCCTTCCCATCATCCCCACACTGACACATTCAGCTTCCAACTTAATTTCCCTATGTGTATTTCTAATTAAGCAACAAATTCTTCATGTTAACAAAACCAAAAACTAATTTTCTTTTCCAAACTTGCTCTCACTTCAGCTGTGCCGACTCAGTAAATGATACCTTCACCAGGTGGTGTTCTGGACAAAAGCCTACGTGATTCCCTTGAGTACTTACTTTCCCTTATTTGCATTCACATTCAACAGCCAAATATATTGGCTGATCATGCACCAAAATTATATTTTAAGTCAATCTATCTCTCTTCTATCATTACTCTCCTGAACCAAGTCTCTGATCTTTTGTCTGGTACATTGCAATAGTAATTTTGCTTACTTCTGCTTAATTTTTCCCATCACTGGACTCTCTTGCACTTGGTATCACTTCTGAACACACTGCTTTGGCTTGTGGAGTCCTATTGCATTGTCCTGCCTTGTCATTTCTTCTTTTCACTATTGTGCGCAGTCATACTTGATTTTTCCCCCCTTATTCCTCTGATGCATCAGGCTGTGTTCTTCTCAGAGCCTCTCTACTCCCTGTTCCAATTCACATTCTCATCAGCATTCAACCTTGCTGAAATATCAGTTCCTCAGAAAAACCTTATGGTGACCACAATATCATATAAACTTGTTGATTTTGACATGTGTTTTCACTACCTTAAATGGTCATGTTCACGTGTATCCTCGTGCTTAATTTGGTACCCTGCAATTGAATGTAGTCCATGAGAGAAAAGACTTTTTTTTTCCCCTGCCAATTTTTTCCAGAGTATAAGTAGTTTATTTCTTATTTTAAGTGCACATTTCTTCATACCTGCATGGTTTTAGACATTGGATATTCTGTTCTGTCCCAGTCCTTAGGCTTCTCAAAAATCACAGGCTTTTTAGGAGCCCTTGCTTCTTTTCTAGACTTTCTTAATGTGTCTCTGTGTTCTAGTTCTATCTGGGATACTACTCAGTCCTGGCATGGAAATACAATATAAGTACTACTCAGTCCTGGCATGGGAGTACAATATAGGACCTCAGAAGAAGAGTACTGTCAATTAGAACTGCCAAGCTAATATGATCTAATCCCCAGTCATTTTTATGCCTTGCCCTAATTTAACTTATAGAGCAGATCAGAGAGAAAAGCAAGAAGAAAAAAAAGAAGGAATGAGTTCACAAACCAAACAAACTAGATAGAAACTTACAGAAGATAATAAGAAAACTTCGGAAAAAATAATTTATAAGAGTTTGTTTTAATTCAGATATTACTATGTTTTATGGAAAGCATTTTTGGCAGTGTTTCTGAATCTATACAGCATTATTCTCTCTTATTTCCATAAAGCCAAGAATTTTAAAAATACTATCAATTCAGTTTTCATGATTTAAATATGTATGTGAAAATTATACAGCAAGAAAGCATATAAAGAAATTATTTACATGTGACATCTTTAAAGATTTACATCAGCAAGATAACTGCATATACATCACATATCTTAAATTTTTAAGCATAATTAATAAAACCTTTGTTAATATAAGGAAAGTGTTTATAAAACTATAATCTTGACTTTTGATCATTCTAGTCAATAAATTAGTTTTTTTCAATCTACATAATGTGCAACATAATATAGTGGGACTAGATACAGTTTAACTAAAAAATACATTCATCTAAAGTAGCTTTAGAGGTCATTTTTTTGCACTAAACCCCATCCCTGTCTTTATGCCTGAAGCAAACTGTTTCCATTTTAGCCTTGCATGCAATATAAAGACTCTAGTCCAATTGTTAAGTCATACTAACTGTTAAGCTTCAAGAAGATCTACTTACAAAAAAATTTTAATGAAATGCCCCATTTTTGGCAATAAGTGTGCACCAGCTTATTTCATTATGGAGTACCTGTCCTTTCCAAATATATTTTTGTTTTCTGTCTTAACAAAATCAAGTGTGTCTTTGTCCAGGTCTGCTGCACACAGCCATGGTCAGAGGTGCTATTGACAAGAGAAAGTTCACCTAAGTGCACCAGACAGAAGCAAAGTATCTATATGGGTCAAGGACATAGACATGTGCTGAGCTTCAGTACAAAGAAATTCTACTCAACATTTTTCTAATTCAGTATCTTCTTTTTGAATATTAAAAAGTAACTTTCTCATAATAAAGGCAATATTTTAGGAAGTATATATATATATATATATATATATATATATATATATACACACACACACACACACACACATAATACATATATACACACATATTTTTAAATTTTGCTAGTGACACTGGAGTAAAAAAGTCTCTCTATTTTCTGGAAATATTTGAACACAGAAAGGGACAATAACTTCATTCCAAAAGATGGTGTGACTAATAAAATGATATTAAAGTGAGATGTTAAACTGTTGGACTATGAAAGAGCACCATGTGGATATTTGTAAGGAAGATAGATGTTACAGACAAAAAGGAAACTGTTTTACATAATTAATTATACTAGGTAGACACAAAGAAATGAGGACTCTAAATGAAATTATCACATTGTTTCAATAAATTAATGATAATTCTCCTACATTTAAAAAAGAACAATGAATTAAATATCAAAAATGAAAATTGGAAAAGGGAAGTCAAGCTTATAGCTGAAATTAATATGGGAATTAATAATATTAATTATATATATATAATTAATTATATATATAATATATAATTATATATATATATATGATTAATATTAATATGGGAATGAGAATTAATATGGGAATGAGAAAGAAATGATTTTGAACACAGTTGTTGAATTCCATATTAAACTTGAAGAATGAGAGAGATCCAGCTGAGATTATGTGAAAATGAAAGTGAGATTTCAAAATGCTTTTTAAAGAAGGTTGTGTATCATTTGGATACTTGCTTGAGGAAAGTGTAAATTGATCCTTTTTTGAGAATCATTGGGTGGTAAGTATCTAGAGATATAAAACTGAACATTTCCCTCTTTGCAAAAAGAAAATCATTGAAAATATTTTCACGAAGTAATTTTCTCCCCAACACAATATTTTCACCTTTGGGATGACAAGTATGACTGCAGGAGTAAGATTCATCTTGAATATTAAAAATATCACTGAGCTTCATGGCTGCTCAAGGGGGATTCAGAGAAAAACAAACACTTTCATTTTTTTTCTCTTTTACTATAATGCATCTTTCCTTTAAAAAAAATTTAGAAAACCATACATCACACAGAATACACTGTCTTTTACAGACAAAACAGAGAGTTAAACAAAGGACAGGCTTGCTATAGGCTAGTATGAAAAATCGATAAATAAGGTATGTCTCTTCTCTCTCTCCTTAACTCTATTCTCTTTCTAACTCTGTTGTCCCTTAGCCTCCTCTGAACTGGTTGGTTTAATCCAGAGCTGGACTGAATTGTGATGGACACATATGTTTAGTCAAAAGTCCAGATAAATGACATCCCCATACTTTTTTGGTTGCGTTCAAAGAAAGTGACCAAAGCAATGTATTGGCCACTATCTTCTTTCATTAAAAAAAATAACAAGATAAAATTCATAAAGGAATAACTTCATAAATATCAACTCCATATTTTCTGAATTTGGAATTCATTTTGCAGTTTTTACTTGTCTTTCTCCTTATCAAAATTATCATGTAATATACATCAAGCATTCTTAATTTTAATCCCTATAAAAATATGTCTTAAGAAAAAACAAGATTATGAAATCAAAGTAGTTCATATTTTAGAAGATGTAATATTGAAATTAAGAGGAAATAATGTAAAGAAATATTGAAGTGAAAAGTCTCCTAGAGCACAAAGCACATATTGTTTATTTTAATTAATTTAGTGGCTTATTTATAATTTGTTGAGCAACTATTAGCACCTAATTGTGCTAGAAACTGCGATAACAATATATGCATTTCTATGTTGAACAGGTACAGGAGGCACAATTACAAAGTAGAGTGAACCTAAGAGTAAAAATAACAACTTACAATGGGAGAGTAAAACTTTTAAAAGTTCTTAAGGAAGAAAGAATTAATGGAAGCATTTATTTGACATTGTCAGTTAGTTCTACAAATTAGAAAGACAGAATATGACCCCTAAAGTGCAGAACACTTTCTATAGTTTCAAATTGTTAAAAAAAATTGTTCGTATATAACAATTGTATCAAATTGAAATATTTGTCCATAAATAAGGTGTTTTTGAAACACAGTGCCACACACACACACACACACACCAAGTAACAGATGAGTAGGTAAATAGTTGTAGTCTGAGGTGATTCTCATATGTAAGAATTTTTTTTTCACTCAAATTCTAGGCAAGTTGGCAAAAAAAGTAAAGCTGATAATATTATAAAAATATGGTAATCTTAACTTTTAAAGTTAATAGTTTATAATAAGTCTTATATCCAGGGGCTATTGGAAGCTCTGATAGTGCATCTCATTTTATGGAGATTTGCATATCAAGTCAGAAGTATCTCTGGGCAATTGCAGGCTCTCATTTGGGTCACAGGCTCCCTGTAACTTATGGCATAGAACAGAGCAGCATGCATATACCTGATAGGTATATATGTCCTAAAATGGAAGAAATATGGAGGGCATAAGGCTGCCAGTTTCTTAGGACAATGTCAGTAATTAAATAAACAAATCCTACTCTCCAGTGGAGTAGTTAGAGAGGAAAAAATAAACTACAAGTGTTTTCTTCCTGTGGACATTTAAGAAATGGTAAATAGTTGAGCTCAGTGGCACACACCTGTAAACTCAATGGCTCAGTAGGCTGAGACAGGAGGATCACAAGTTAAAAGCCAGCCTCAGCCACTCAATTAGCCCCTAGCTCAAAATAAAAAATAGAAAGGGCTGGGGTTGTGGCTTGGTGGTTAAGAATGCCAGTGTTTACTTCCCCATTCAACAAACAAAAAACCAAAAAATTGGGAAATAAATGCTCCACCCTACCTGTCCTTAACTGTATGTATTATATACATCATGCTCTGGCTTTAAACAATAATCCAATTTTTCACCACAGCAACAGATATCTTCTTTAGGGAAGATGAACATAGACAGTCCCGTCTGCACCATATTGAATATAAACAAGTGATGGCTGTGGCCTTTCTTGAGATCACTAGGGCAAAGTATAGATTTGGAACCTAGAAATCTGTAAATTTTCTCAAAATAGTGCATTAATATGATTGACTCAATATCTATTCTGTACCAAAGATTTACATCCAATGTCTACACTTTATCTTATCCAAAGGTTTCTGGCCACATTGGCTGCCATAGTCTGAGCTTTAATAAATAATGAAATGGAAGACACCATTATAAGGTTGCCATAATAAAAAGAACAAAAAACTTCAATAATAAATCATTAATAATGAAAAGGCAAGATCTGAATACAAACCCCATTCTTCCATTATCAATTTCTCTTAGAGAAGATAAATTTTGAAATTATAATTCTACACAAGTTAAAGTCTAAAGAAATCCATGTGTCCTTGTTACTGCTCTTCACACTCCCAGATTAGATATCCCTAGTCTCTTCTCCTGCTTTTCTTCTGGGCCCTATGTTTCAATTGTTACTGCCACTCATACTCTGGTTTCTAACACAGGAAATCTGGGGGTGTTATCTCATATCTACTATGCATCCCACAAATGTGCAATCACCAAGTTCTAGTGACCCATACCTGAAATCACCTTTCCATGTGCCCAGTTCTGATTGAGTTGATACTCATGCAGGGCCAACTCTCCTCATCTCCCAAGTGAAGTAATGTAAAAGATTCTTGCAGTTCTCCTGTCTCTAGTCTCTTCTCCTCCACCCACTATCCACTCTAGCCAGGAACTGAGCCCAATTAAATCACATCAACAGGCACAGAAAGTTCTCCTATATGAGAGATTAAGTGTAAAATTCTCATCTATATAAAAAGAAAAAGTAACAAAAAAAGAAGCACTCTATACATGTGATGCACATAAATGGATAGAAGAAAACAACTGTTTACAGTGGTTCTTTATGATAAATGGCATAAATACCAGCATGGGATTTGTGAATGTGCAGGTGAATTGGTATATTTTATTCAACATAATTCTGTATTATTCCATTCCTCTAGTAACATAAAATATCATGGCATGCTTTTTATTTTATTTTTAAAAAAGGAAAAACAATGTCCAAATAAGCAAAACAATGTCTAGAAATATGTAAAGCAACAACAGTATAATAAATATGTGAAGGTATGTAAAAGCCTCATCACAGATACTCCTCAGTAGGGTTTCCAGTGCTGTGAATGTAAAGTGGAGAAAAACTTGGTGGAACAGCAGCAATAGAGAGCAGAAATTTGTATCAGAGAAAGGGGCAAAGCCCAAACACATTTTCAATGGTAAAACATCTCAATTCCTCCCCCAGCCTAGCAGATTAAAGAGAATTAGATATCAAAAGACACTTCAAAGTGTCCACCTTGAGTGATGACTTAGAGCTGACGTTAATGGTTTATATATGAAGTTGACACACTTTTCCAAGATGCTATTTTTTTATTTCCATTTTAATTGGCTGAATGAGAGATGATAAGACAATCATGTAGAGATATTGCCTTGCTCCTGAGGGTTACAGTCTTAATGGTAAAAGTTGAGGTGGGAGATTCAGCTGTTTCTCTATTGAATATAAAGGTAATAGTGGATCCTCGAGTCCTTGTGGTGAAGGAACAAAAATGAGAGAGCACCAAAAGGCTGAGCACAAACCTTTTAAAAGAGTCATGAAAGGGACTGGAAGGTAACAATGAGAATAGAATAGATAAAGAATGTGGAATGTACAGTCAAAGAGCTCAAAGGAAGAAAACATTCCGAGCAGCAAGGAGAGATCAGCAATCTCACACTTTATAAGTGATATAAAAGATGAGAGGATGAGAAAAATTGTTTGAATTTGACAAGAAGTAGTTATGAGTAGTTTCTGTAAATATATATTTCCCCTTTTAGAAAAAAAGAATGTAGATTAAAATACACTGCAGTGCATCAGTAAATGTGCTATACCACATTAAGTATACATTCTGTGCGAAGAAGCTATAAAATAGGCAAATGATAGGAACAGATGATAAACAGACGGTGAAACACAAATAGCTATCAAGTATATGAAGAGATCCTCAAGCTCATTTGTAATCAGAGAAATGCAAATTAAAGTAAAATTATTTACCACTTTACAACCATCACATTGGCAGAAACTAGAAAGTTGAATGGTGATAATTATTAGTGGGGATGTGGAAAAAACAGACTAGTTTAATCTTGCTGAAGAGCACTTCAGCTGTATTTATTCAGATTAAAACCGCATCTACTATATGACCCAGTATTTCTATTCCCAGTAATATAGTTTGAAAATATTCTCTCATGGGACATTAAAGGGGCATGCATCTCTGCTAATGGTATCATTCAGAGATTAGGTGATGCTGTGGTAAACCCAAAAACCCCTACTTGCAAAAACATAGGTTTGGTTTTGATTCACACTGCCAGGCCTACCCAGATTGGCAAGCCAACTTCATTACTGTCACCACTCAGGCTGATGGAGCACCAACCCATCATGAATACTATTGATTACTGCACAGAGTGGAAAGATGAGCTCTAGAGGGTTCAATTCAGCAATTATATGATCCAGGCTAGAAGTGACATATGCAATATTGACCCATACTCATTACCTGGAATTATATATCATAAGTGGTCAAAGCTTACAATCATCCTCCCAGGTATTCACATACTGTGTATCATGGGCTGAATGTTTCCATGACCCCAAAATTCATGTGTTGAAACCTTAGCCTATAATGAGATGGAATAAGGAGGTGGAGGTTTGGGGAGGTGATTAGAATTAGATGAGATCATGACAGCAGAGCCCTCCTGATGAGAACAGTGTGCTCAAAAGTCCCTAGAGAGCTTTCTTCTCTCTGCTCTCTATCAAGTGACAATACCAGAAGCTGGTACTCAGCAACCTGAAAGAGTGCTCACCAGAACCTGGCCATTTTGTCACCCTGAACTTAGACTTCCAGCAGACAGAGCTCTGATAAGAACATTTCTTTTGTTTATAAGTCGTCCAGACTAACAATTGGTAGAGCCACTGAAACTAAAATACTTTAAAATCAAAAATATCTGACTCCTCCCACCATCAAAAAAGAATTGCTCAATGCAACATTGTGGTAGTAAATGTGTTGTTAATTTAGAAATTTTGGTTTCCATCTCAAGAGGAATTTCAGAGAATTAAAAGAATGTGTAGGTTTCTTATGCAATACCACGCAGCAATTGGAACTGAAATATATACAAGAAAGTAGGGACCTATTAAATAAATGCTGAGTGTACAAAGGATAAGATAATGAGGTTTTCTTCCCAACATTTATATGAATTAAATATGAAAATGCTCCTTAGTTTGGAATGGAGTCTCATCTCATCCCAATACATCCATAGAAAATTGAAAGTATGGTAAGTCAAACCTCCCACATCATAGTTTAGTAATACAGTATGCTGTATGGTAGCAGCTGTTCACAGACCTGACTGTATTACTCACTGGAAGCTGTGGTCTGTTGCTGTTGCCTGGCATGATGGCAGGTGCGGGGGGGCGGGGAGAAAAAAATCATAGGTATAGATAAAAAATTTAAATTAGAAAATTAGAAGTATAGTTTCTTTTTATTTATTTATTTATTTATTGGTAATAGCAATTGAATCCAGGGGAATTTAACCACTGAGCCACATCTCATCCCTTTATTTTTGAGGCAGGATGTCACTAACTTGGTTAGGGCCTGAGTAAGTTGCTGAAGGTGTCTTTGAACTCATAGTCCTATTGCCTCAGCCTCCTGAGGCACTAGGATTATAGGCATTCACCACCATACCCGGCTAGAAATACAGTTTTTACTGAACGTGTATTGCTTTTGTACCGCATAAAATAAAAAACTCATGTCAGTGAAGCATAAGTTGGGGATTCTCTGTGTATATATACACTAGATAACAATATAAAGATATATGCAAGTTTAAGTGTGCATATCACAAACGTTTCTCTCAATTATTCATGGAAGAGAAGAAAGAATGGGTATAGGAAAAGAGAGAAGAAAGTAATAAATTAAATAAATAGAACAGAAGTATATCACATACTGACCAATGACTATAGTTGCCAGAAAGAGGGGAATATGACTAATTTGGTCATGCACACAGGCAATATATAAAAAATAAGCAGCTTATATATAAAACAAGTCATGATAAAACTGGCATCTATCTAAAAGAGACTAGGTAATTGAAAGTCAGCAAGGAAGTTGGAAAACATCCTATAAGGTACTGCTTGCCTATTGGAGCAACATTTTTTAGGATTAAAAGGAAACTGGGAACTGTTCTAGGTGCAGACATAGGCAATTTCAGTTATTACCATTGAGTATTGCTAATTGATAAGATGTTAGAGTCTGTAAACAAGTCAGGATGGCGCCTGGCAAATGTTAGAGTCTGTAAACAAGTCTGCATGGTGCCTGGTAAAATGCCAGAGGGAGTGGTTTGTGAAGTAACAAAAGCGAGCCATTAAGTGTGGAGATTCCTTATTGGTTGACTGCTGCATCTATTTTATGCTAATTAGATAAGCTGTGTAAAATGTATAAATACCACTCCTGTCCTACAATAAATGGCTTCCACTCCTGCTGTATCAACGTACATAAGTTGTTCGTCATCCCCGGGTTATTTTGTTGCAGCCAGCCTGAATGTGGCAATAAGACACAGAAAAAGGGACAAAATGATCTGTTTGAGGAAATATGTACCTTCTTGTCACCTTTTGTCATTTGTTAGAATTATCACAGGCGAGGAAAGTGCTAGGAAAGATAATTCAGGGAGAACAAATTATCAGTAGCAATTGCTTATTTCAAAAGTTAATAGAGATGATTAAAGTCCCATTCATAGTTTTCAATGGAACTATAATTGTAGACAGATATGAAAGCTCTACCTATATTGCAAGTGCCCCCTCCCACTTTCTATAAAAGGTAGGCTCTCCTAGGTTGTGTGACAAGAACTTCTTCCTACCTCACCTTTTTGGATTTATGACACTTCTTCTCAGCATAAGTCACCCTGTCTATGCTTTGATGCATGTCAGTATGAACCATCTGCTTCTCTTTCCTCTCAAAAGTGGACAATTATGTGGTTCCTGCTTGATAAGTTGCAACTTGACCTCAAACTAGAAATACCTACCAACACTGGACATCAACCTGCACCCCTGCTGACCCTCTCCTTCCTATGTGCTCACAGGGCACAATCCATACAAGTGGCCTCAGGATGTTCTGTAGTTCTCTTTTTCTTCCTCTGGTTATGTGTCCAAGTCATAACCTGCAATGAGCATGGATATCAAGCTAGTAGTCTTCAGAGTTTCATGTCACATCTTTAGAGAATCTACTGAGAGATCAGGACATAAATTATGTTATTTTATGGACTACTGTGCCATTTTTTTAATTGTATTTGCATATTGGATCTTTCTGACTTTTCTGGTCAAAAGGAAGAAAGTTAAACTTGGCAAGTTGACAAAATTGTAGTGTTGAAAAAGTTGGAAGTGATTTTTGTGGTTAATCAAATTTTCACAGTTCTCTTTGGGGAAAAGCATGACCTGTATTTTATAGATCCAGAACTTGATGACACATTGGAAATATATTCAGACAAAGGACACAAGATTAGGAAGGGCAAAAGGACAGTTAAAAGCACAGGCTTGTAAAAAGGGCTTATTGTTTACTTGAATTTTTAATAACTCCATGTTATATAAGTGTTTGAAATAAAACTTAGCTGACTGAACTCTAACATTAATATAGATTTTAATGATAATTTATTAATTCTTGGTTTTCCTCCTCTTCATAACTCAAAATAATATTGACATCAGAAAATATGCTATTAGCTAGAGATGCATATGGCTTACAGAGAAGATTATAATAAACAAACATTGATTTTTGATGAGGTGAAGATCAAGGTAAAAATTAATCAATAGTTTTCCACTCCAACAAAATCTTAATAATATCACCAGCATGAAAATTCAGCGAGTTTGATTCCTTACTCTTTCCACTGGAAAACCTCTGGGAAATTACAGCATCTTCTAAAAAAAGTAAGAAAATTGTTCTCTGTAACCTTCTTGCATCCCTCTTTGGTCATCTTCCTGGCTCCAAGCACAGAGTGCTGTCCAACCTCCTTGGCCAGGAACCAAATGACTCAGACAAAAAAGAGTGGTACATCCTTTTTAAAAGTTTCCTGCTTCAAATTAGGAGTGATTACCCACCTCTTAGATAATTCAGAAAACACAAAGTAGAAAACAAAATGAAAACAGAGTTCTAGGAAATGAATAGTAAAGAGAAAGTCATATTTCCATATACTTCATTTGAATCATACAGGATTCTTAACAAATCCTTTATGGATACTGTTGTCTCAAAAAAATTTAAAAATAAACTGCATAAAAGTTGATGGATTTTGTTTCCACTATCCCTATGGAAATCATATTTTATTTTTGAAACTTTAAGTTGTTTCTTGGGATTTTATATGCTTGGTATTCCCCAGTGGGTGGCTATCATAACAATACACTCATTTTTCACTTCTTTTTAAACTTTTTCTCCTTAGTATTTGTAGCCATAAAATCATTTACATGTATTGGCAGTTTTCTCAAATTTTAAAAATATGCAAATACATACATGTATATATGCATATGCTCAAACACAGCCTGGGTGGTGGGCATTCCAATGCAGAAGCCATAATGCCCTATCTCAGGAAGGATTTTCCTCCTTCCTTAAACTTCTCTTCTAACACTATTTTGCAAACAAAAGTCAAACAATTGATTGTCACAGCATGTGTTGTGACCAGGAGTCATGCAATGCTGCTGGTGTAAAGCTTTCTTACATATCAATTCTACCTGCTCATTTTTAAGATAAGAACAGAATTCAGAAAGGTTGAGACAAGTATATAAAATGTGGAAAAGCTGGGATTAGACAGGATGTCTCCAGTATGCAGTTTACAAAAACAACCTCTCCAGCTGTAGCTTTTGTCATTTTCTAAACATGAGATTGAACTTCTGTTTCTAGAATAGAATCTGAAAGGGAGGGTCACTTTAAGAATAAAGAAAAAGAAAATGAAAAAAAAGTGACCAAATCTTGTTTGGAATTAAAATCTTAAAATATAACATTTGTACATGTTTCATACAAATTAGTACTATTTTCAAGCCTTGTTTTCCTCTTTGCCCTAGATTCTTTGCTTCATTAAAATTTACCTTCTCTCTATTCTGCTTATTTTCCTGACTTTGTCAATGGATTTGCAATGGCTGGCACAACTGGACTGCTGTTAACTCCAGGAAGTCTGTGCTAATAAGCAGGAATCCATGAAAACTCCCTCCTCAGAGCTTCCCCTCGCTCAGGGAAGCAATCAACACAGAACCACTGCCAAGGAATTGAGTTCAAACCACACACTCTCTCAAGTTGTCCTGTAAGGTTGGTGGAGTTCAGCTAAGAAACTGTGTCCAAAATGAAACATGTAAACTTGATTTACATTGAAATAACACACACAGATCTTTCCTGGCAGAAAAGTTGCTGATTCAGGTAGATTATTCGAAAAGTTCCCATTTACAAAGGTCACCTTTTGTAAGTGGAAGGTACCCTCTTCCTCTCCCTCAGATGGCTAATTTTGCCAGGCTCTCTTAATATTTATGTCTATTAGAATTCTAAATAAGTCATCTTTTACATGAGACAATCATTCACATTAAGATGAGATGTACTAAATCCATTTTCCATGTGCTAGTTTATTTTCCAGATATTTAAATATTAACTGTAACCATTTTATAAAACATGGAAACAAGACAGGGTAGTATTAAGACATTCTTTTAAAGTCATATACTGGGAAGTGGAGAAGCTGCCTTCTAAAGCCAAGCTCACCTGAAAGTATCCCCACATTAGTGCCTTTTGCAAGCACTGTGCTTTTCCAACTCAGGATCCATGACCTCCGGATCCAGGTAGCCATACCTATGCTCACTAGGCTTTTTCCTTTAAGTGTCTGGTGAAAATGTCAATCAATGTGTTATGCAAATGAGCTGATATCACATTCCCCCTGCAGCACCTACTTTTACTGATCCATGTAGTGCTCCATCAACCACTAATTGTTCAAACCAGAATCTTAATTGTCTTTCATAAATCTATATTCTTCTAGTCTGGCTAAGCATGCACAATTAAGCAGGAAGTCTGGTCAGTTTTTACCTCTAAAAATATATATCACATATACAATTCTCTCCATTGTCATCTCTCATGATATTTTCCAGGAGTATTGCATCTTAACCCATCCTACTCTTTTTTTTTTTTTTTGACTCTAAAAAACTTTTCATAGAACAGTTTTTAAAAACACAGTTATCACTTTTATCCTTAAAATTCCTTTTACTTAATCATAGAAATCCAATTTTTAAAATTTTCCCAGTTTTATCAAGGTATGATTAACAAACAAAAACTCTATATGTGTAGAGTATAGCATGATGTCCCCATATATGTATACATTGTGAAGTGATTACCACAAACAAGCCAATTTTCATATGAATTATCTCACATATCTCCTCATTGTGTCTACTGTGAGATCAGTAGAAATCTACTTTGTTGGTCAGTTTCTCCATTGTCATAATTATTAACATCAGTCCCATTCTGTTCCTTAAATCTTCACTAGCTACTCAGCTTTTAACTGAAGGTTTCTTCATTGGACAAATATCTCTCCTTTTCCCCCATGAAGTCTTGGTAATTTCCATTCTCTTCTCTGTTACTACCAGCTCATATATTTTAGGTTCACATACTTGTTAAATCATGGTATTTATCTTTGTGTATCTGTTTTATTTCACATCACATAATGTCTTCCAGGCTCTAGGTTCATCCATGTTGCTGCAAATGGCAAGATTTCTTTCTTTTTTTAAGGATAAATTACACAACATTTTCTTTATCCATTCATCCACTTACGAACACTTAAGTACATTCTATGTATTGGCTATTATGCTCTAATGCACGTGGAAGGGCAGAGATCTCTCTAACCTTTCAAATTTAATTTCCTTTGGATGTATATCCAAAAGTGAGATTGCTGGATGTGATGCAGGTTTCACTGAGCATTGGTTACCCACTTGTCTGAGTCCAGTGAGATAGAACACACTAAGACACAACTTATATGGAGCAGATTTACTTATATACTGGCAACCTGTAATCAATTGTGAGCCAGTCCTCCAAAGCTCAAGAAAGTTTTTCAGAGGGGATGGACTCTCAGCTGCACATAATGCACAGCTAAAAATCCGAAAAGGCAACTTGCCATGGGTTATATTTCTCTGGGGCAATGTAACTTATGGGGCAAAGTTTATGTGTTCTTTCTTATGTGAGTTTCACACTGTTTTAATTATTAGTTTTGTAACATACATTGAAATCAGGAAGTGTAATATCTCTAGCTTTGTTCCTCTTTCTTTTCTTTAGGCATTTAGGGTGTGAGATCCAAAATCTCTCATTTGACCTTTAAGGCTACCTCAGCTGCCTTCATCCTCTCCTACTATGCTGTAGTTATATTGACATTCCTTGGGTTTTCAGTGCTGTAAATCCTTTCTCAGCTCTGGGTCTTGTACATACATCTTTCAGTGGTCTCCCTACACCCCTTTGCAGCCTACCTATGGGAATGCTAACTACTTGTAATACTAAAGCAGAAAATTACTTTCACTAATGAATTCCATTTTTGAGGATTAAGGTAGGCAACTAGATAGATAGATAAATATAGAGATGTAGATAGAATAAAATATGGCATGGAAAATATTAGAAAGATTGGGGAATAAAACTTGGGAGTATAAGAATAAATAATGTAAAATAGTAAACAAAGATCTGAAGATATTACCTTAATAATAAATTGATCATTTTAAATTTAATTACTAAGGCAATTGTTATAATTGTTTCTTTCACAATTTTAACTTCATCATTCTTTATTAATTTGATTAAACTTAAAGAAGCATAATACCAACCTTAATTTCTATTTTGGAAAGAACTAGAGTTTATAAACATCCACCCATACAGTAATCATGCTTTTTGGTAAACTGTATTAAAATTAAGTTTTAAGTAAGGTATTACTTTGTTGAATAAGGATTTCTTGAGCATCTGCATGCACTCTGTTCTGATAAATCCTGAGTTATAGTAATGAGTAGGATACAAACTACTTACAGGTTTTTTATCTGATATTATATTGGGTAGATATACAAACAGCAGAAAAATTATAGTGAAATATGATATTGTTGCAAATTAAAAGAATCTGTAACTATAAAAAGTGTAGTTTGGGGAGACTTATTGTAATATACTACTGAAAATGAATAATCACCTTTTTGGAATTGTCCTACAACTCCCCTAGTAGTTCATAAATACTTAAGTGGGTACACCTAATCAGAGTTGATTAGTCTAAAGGGAGAAACTGATCTAAGGTAAGTCCCTGATAGTTGATCCTTCCAGGAGTAGGCAACCAATCCAAGCCAGGTTATCCTGCAGGAGAAAGCAGAGCTAAGATGTGGTTTGAAGACATCTGATTTCTAGATACCTATAGTTTCTGTGGTCTATCTAGCAGCATCCATGTCTCCCAGAAATATTTTTCAATGTTTCTTTGGATTTCTTATGATTGTCCACACACTTTTTGGTTAACCCTGTTCAATTTGAATTTGAACCAAATGCATCCTGACTTAACAGATTTGAGGGAAAAAGAACAACAGGAAGTGAGAAATAGACCCAAGGGTGTCCCCACAACAGTGTTCTGCCTACTTTTGTCTGTACCTTTGTGTAATGGTACTCTTGAATGTGGCAGAAACAATAACCTGTTTCTACCTGAAACAAATGGAGTATAACTTTCATCATTAGATCATAGAAATTTAAATTTTTAATTATTTCAAATATCAAAAAATCAGAAAAGTAAATAATGTTTTTTTTTTGTTAACTGGTTGATACCCTGGTGGCTCTATGCCTTGCATCATTATCTAGGATATGTCAACTTAATAGTAGGAAGGATATTTCTAAAAGTCATTTCACACTGGTATATCTAATAAAGTATCCACAAAAGTGACTACAAGCCACATACATATAGTCCATACAAGCTCAATTTATCCTCAATTCAACTTCCTCTAACCAGATAAAAATATCAATGTCCACTAGAATGCCATCCAATTTAGAAGGAAATTTTAACAATATGGAATTGGGAGTGAAAATAAACTGTAATTTTGTCAGTTATTGTGAAAATAGCCCACTTCTGCAATGTTTACAAAGACCTATAATCATATGACCACTTAATAAGGTCCCCAGCAATAACATGAAGGAAGCCTGTGAAAGTCATAGGTGCTCAAAGGTAACCTTATTGATAATCTGCCTGGAATTTACCCAGAGTCACTGGACTAGTATCATATTTTCTTGATACCCTGCCTCATATGCACACAGAAATCCTAGGGATGGAATCAGAGTCAGAAGAACAGGGGTAAAAGTGTGTGTGTGTGTGTGTGTGTGTGTGTGTGTGTGTGTGTGTGTGTCTGTGTATATTGATCATCTATATAATGAAGGATCTATTGACAGAACACAACTAATGATTTTCAATCATCCAAAACAGTCGTTAAGTGTAAAAAGTAGATTGTGTAATAGAAATATGTAATCAGTTATGGATAAATAATTATGAATAATATTATGTATTATGAATTATATCAATTAAATAGGTTTGAATTTATTTTTTGTATGTTTATTTGGCAGAGATGTGTTTCTTGAGAAACCAGGAGTACTTTGTAACAACACTGTGGCTATAAATCATGGTGTCCAAATATATATCCAAAATGTTGAATTAACTTGTTAGTAAAGTCTTGTATAGATGAGTGTGGATATTTCCTTTTCCCCTATCTCCCCTCTCAATGCTTTCACTTCTGCTCTCTTAAAAGAAAGAACATCTCATTGGAAATAATAGGTTATATGACAATAATAGGAATCTGTGGGCCAGGCATGATGGTATACTCCAGTAATCCCAGCAGCTCAGGAGACTGAGGCAGGAGAATTGAAGTTCAAAGCCAGCCTCAGCAGTTTAGCAAGGCTCTAAGCAACTTAGTGACACCCTGTCTCAGAATAAAAAAATGAAGTCTGGGGGTATGGATCAGTGGTTAAGCACCCCAGGTTCAATCCCCAGTACCAATAAAATAAAATAAAATAATCAGTGAATAGTGAATAGATAAGAACCATCTAGCAAGATTAGATCCTGTAATAGTGGTTAGGAGACCGGGGAGAATATGCAATGGCCTAGACACACTAATGCTGTTTCTTCCATGTTCTGGAGAATAGGAATAGAAAGGATAAGATTAATCTGGAAAATCCACTACCACAAAACTTTTCACCTAAAGTCATGAAGACACAATCAGAGGCCCTCATTCTAGTCCAGAAAGGGAGCATTATGTAAATGGATAATATTGACCTTATATGCTCCAAATTTACAAGTTTATCTAAGGAAAATAGAGGCTCTCAAAAACATCACCATTTAGAAATTGTTTTAAAATTGAGGATGTGATTTTTATATATTCATAAGAATTTGACTATCAGTCTCATTTGAATTTTTATCCTGTACAATATTATCTGAGAAGCAACCAAATGGAACAGTGGGAGGTTACTTGGATATCTGAATTTTATTAAGAATGGAAATTCTATTTTTATTTTCAAAGATAATCAGAGCACATTGATTGTTCTAATTTTCTATTTATTTCTTCTTGAAAATATTCAGAGAAGCAGTTTCTCTTCTACCATTACAAACATGCAATCAATTCTTAAGGTATCCAGAAAGCTCTGATCAGGCGTTTATTGTGTTTCCCACATCTTAAGATGTTCTTTTTTTTTTCTTTTTACCTGCATATGAATAATTTTTCAGAGTATAAAGTATTTTAAGATAGATTATATCATATTAGTGACTGTGAAAGACTCCCAAATTTTAAAAGATGTTGGAGAGTAATCTGTAGATTATTATCTTTTAAAATTTCTGTCACTCAACAGATTATGCAGATTTGGTGCCACAGGAATTATAATGTCATTTCTATTACCAGTCTCCTTAGTGTTTATTTATAAATGATGGAAAATGAAATTAGCTTACTTAAGGTACATTAACTATAATAAAGATACTGTTTTATATTCTAGTGTTTCAATAAGTCAAATCAGAATTTAATCTTATTCTCTGGTAAGTCTTAAAGTACAAAAGATAAAAAAAGTAAAACTAAATTCAGCACACAGCAAGAGCCATTTTTTTTTTGTATTGGAAAGAACATTTGTTGAGACTGAGTCAGACCTATGTTCTGTGCACACATCAATCAGTTAGTGTTAGAAAAAGCCTCAACATTTTCTTATTTGCTTTTAGTGTATTTTTTATGTATTAATATTGAAATGCCCAGATGCTATTTTTAGAAGTGCTAAGTTTATAAAAGAGAAGATGATAATAGCATGAATTCATGACAGAATCAAAACTAGGCAATTGCTTAAGAGTTTCTGCTATGACCAGTTGAATTCTGGGACAAATTACACAAGTGTTCAACAGTTTCCTGCAGAACATCTTAGTTGGAAATCATACATATGAATACAAGTGAACTGGAAAGTATCAGTGCTGCCTCAAGTTGTATTCTTGATGCACACTCCTAGTCAGCCATATTTTCGAGTAGAAAATTAAAGATTATATAACTATATCTAAAAAGAAAACTTACAAAACCAATCAAAACAGCAAAGAGTTTGCTATGACCAGCTGTCCTGTCACTAAGTATATAGAGTTTGGCAAAGCTCAGGGCCTAGAAGATTTTTTACATTCTCTTTAATAAAGATATCACTTTTTTCAGGGATGTGTATGTTAGAAACCTAAAGGTAGAAATGAGGAAGAAAATACTTTGCCATTATGTTTCCTATGCAGTTTTGGACTTATGACCATGAGAAAATGGCTAAAGTTTCATGAAATATTGATGGTGATAGATGCAAAAATACGAGAAGATTTATGGCATGAGAAATAAAAGAAGTATGGATTCCTGGTCAATAGTCTCAATAGAGATTCAGGAAAAAATATCTATATAAAAATAATCTTGGCATATATACACAAACCTTTAAGTTTATAGGGCATTTGGTGGTTGGTAAGTGTAAAGGCTAATTTTATGTCAACTTGAGTGGTCTAGGGGATACCAGATAAAAGGTTGGTTCACTGTATGCCTTTGAGGTGTAATCCTGCTTCCAGATGAGATTAGCATTTGAGTTGATAAATTTAGTAGATAAGATAGCCCTCCTCCTTGTGATGGTCATCATCCAATCCTTTGAAGAACTGTATAGAACAAAATATGGAAGAAGGAAGAATTCACTCCTTTTTTTCTTCCTACCTCACTATTGGGCTAACGCATTCCATTTCTTTTCCTGACTTCAGACTTGGATTTACAACCTCAGTTCTCCTGGTTCTCCAGTTTGCAGATAAGCTATCTTGAGATTTCTCAACTCACATAATCCCTTGAGCCAACTCCTCCTAATAAATTTCTTTCTGTTTGTCTACCTACCTACCTATCTACCCACCTACCTACCTGATCTGTCTCCTATTGACTCGATTTCATTGAAGAACCCTAATATGATAAGAAGCTGAAAAATGAGATTATAGTGCAACAACAGTTTGAGACCTAGAAAAATAAAATCCTTAAGAAATCTCACCTTTGGTCTGGGATGGTACTAACGTCCAGTAGAATTCTAGTTTTAAAATAGAGAGGCATGGAACTATGCTTAGACACTACAGAGTATATTGGATGGAATCTGATATTGAGTTAGGTTACTGACAACTTCGGCTTTACTGTTATTGCAGGTAAAGTGCTTCGGCCACTTTGGGTGTGAAATTGTATTTTTACAGCCTATTATATTACCTTCAAATTCAAAAATACAATATTCTTTACCTCATCTCTTTTGTTTTCCTAACCTCAATAAGTAGAAGCTTCTGATTTAACTGTTCAACTATTTTGAACAATGTTTGCTATTTTTGAAAGCTTTATTAGTCTCCATTCTTCCCATGGACATCCCTTATTTGAATAAGTACATCATCATAATTCCACATGATTTTTAAAGTTTCAAATTTTTAAGTAAAGCTACATGATTATTATTTTGTGATGTAAATTAAAGCTATTATCTTTTTCACTTGTGTTTTTGCTTTTATTATGTAAAAATTCGATAGCTTTGAATACAAGTAATTTGTAAAACTTGCATCCTCAGTCTTCTCATTTTATTCATGTTTCCTTCTTTAATTTCTCTGGTCTATAAAAACAATAATTATGTATCTTAGGCAAAAATATTTCTAAGTCCTCTCAAACTGTCTACTTACCCCCAAATATTCTATTAGTCTTGAACAAGTTTTTATTTATATTGATCTTTCCCAAATTTTAAATTCACTTGGGACATTTATTTATTTAAACATAAAGATTATTAGAGCTCTTCAGTGTTCAATTCCCTATGTAATTCTTTGGATAAGCCAAACTTGGGAAATTTTACTCCACACATCATTGTCTTATATTGCAGCTAAAAATAAAATAAACTAGGAAGATACTCTTTACATTTGAAGGATCAATTTTATCAACAGTATTTGGGGACTTTGCTTTCACATAAATTTACTCCAGTAATAAATTTGATTGAGAATAATTTTCTATGAAATTTATGATATTGCTTTACTTAGTAAGTACTGGTGGGACATTAATCTAAAATATTTAGTAACTAGGAATCTCTGGTGTTAAAGAATGATTATAATGATGAATTCTAGTTGCAAGAACTTAGTATTGAAAAACGTGCTTCATGAGAATTTGCAGAAAACTTTTGATAACTTTCATTTAAAGATATTAATTATAAGATATTTCTAAAGAATTTTCTGGTATCTAAAATGCTTCCACTCATGGCATTATTCACTGTTACCAAAGTTAATGGCACATCCCTGCTACCTACTATAAAGGTAACACTCCATAAGAATGTCAGATAATCTCAAGATATCCTCAGAATATATGGCCAATGCTAGAATATGGTATACCACAATAGTCCTATTTGTCCCCTTATACAACAAGAAGGCATACACAGACTCATGCAATGTCACAGGAATTCTTTTTTTATCCTTGTGATATGTCTCTTTTAAGAAAATTACTTCTTTTAAGAAAATTACACACTAAATGACTTTTTATGTCACAGTTAAACTTTAAGAAGTCTGTCATAATAGTGCCATAAAAAAGTTTATGATGTTTGCCTCATACTAAAAGTGGATTTATTGTTATCAATCTTGTTGAGTTTAGAAAGAAAATTAGAACAGGTGCTTTTAAGAGCAGTTCCAAGTAGAAGATGCTACTTCGCCTGTCATTTTCTTATAGTCTTAAGTCTACTTGCCATAACCTTGAGAGCAAGAATTTTTACCATTTGAGCCCCATTTCAGAATCAGAAAATAAGAGATTCTCTCTCCAGAAAGATGCACAGATGAACAGAAGGATCAAAGTTTGTCTGCAGTGTTTGCAGCAACCATCCAACCCCTGCTGAGCCAAGAATCATGAACAAGCAGTTAAACCTCTTCATTTCAGAAGAAGCAAAGAATGTTGTCCCTGTGAGTTTTGATTGTAACTAAAAGACCCGTTATTTTTATAATCTTAACTTTGTTTATATAGAGGCCAATAAAGTGTAGTGTAAGTGATAAATGCTTAGTAGAACTACTTTTGATTTTTCTAGGGAAAGTTAACTTTAGTTTGTCATTCTATGTACCCCTGTTCACCTCATGATGTATATTGTTTTAATCAGCTTTTTCACTGTTGTGACTAAAAGATCTGACCAGAACAATGTTAGTGGAGGAAAAGTTTATTTGGGGGTTTAGAGTTTCAGATGTCTCAATCCATAGACAGCAGGCTCCATTCATTGGGGCTTGAGGTAAGGCAGGACGTAATGTCAGAAGATTGTGGCAAAGAGAAGCAGCTAACATGGTGATCAGGAAGCATAAAGAGAGGGACTCCACTCTCCAGATACAATATATATACCTCATAGCTATACCCCCAGTGAACTACTTCCTCCAGCACACATATCCCACTTGTCTCCAGTCACCATTCAGTTAATCTCATCAGGGGTTGATTTTTTTTTTCTGATTAGGTTAAGGCTATAACTCAACCATTTCTCCTCTGAAACTTCTTACATTGTCTCACACATGAGCTTTTGGGGATAACTCACATCTAAACCATAACATATTTGAAATGATAGAATTATATACAAAAAGAAAACTATTTATCTAGCATTGAGTTTGAAGTTGCAAAAAGATTAAATCCCCCACATTATCATACCTAGAAAGGATAATGCTAAAAGAAACAGCTTGTAAAGAGCACAAGAGCATATTGTTTTGCCCAGTGGAATACCAGTTTCTCACTCCAATGTGAAAAGAAGTTCCTTCCCTAGGGAAAAATAATTACAAAGTGAAATACATGTACAAATACTGAACACAGAGAGCACTGAAAATAAATTGGAAGTGGGACAAAGAACTCAGATTAAATCATTCACATATTGAAAAAATTTATTGAGCAAATAAACTATTTATATATAAGAACTTCTGCACCATATGTAAAGAAAGTAACCATTAGGTTGGATGATTTACTCCTGTTATGTATTTTCAAAGAAAATTATACTTGGTTTATCATATTAGTTAACTTTTATTGGTTTTATGTTTTAGTCATCTGATTTTCTTGCTAAAAACTGTTAAGTTTTAAGGAAGCAAAGATCACTGTTTCTATAATGTCAGTGCCTTACCATGTTTATAGTTCCTACTATGAATATACACATTTATTAGTAATAATAAAAATAACAAAATACTAAGTATGTCCCAAGCATGATACTAAGTACATTCTCACAGGTATTTTCTTTAAATGTGATAGCCATGAAAATGTTTTGGCAATTTGAATCAAATATTTGTTGCCTTATTATATAAGTACATATATTAATATATATTTTTCAGAATTCATTATGCTTTTACTTAGGAAGATTATAGCAATTTTAGTAAATTTAAAAGAATCTTTTGTAATTGGAGATATATATCATAACTAAAATTATTGCTACTGCATAAAACAAACATGAAACACACCAATCAAACCAACCAGAATAAAAGAAGAGAAATTCAATCTAAAATACACAGAAGACAGAATTTCTTTCTTTTGATCATATCTTAAGAATTATCATCATTCCTTGGTGAGAAAGAATTGAAAAATTACCTAAACCTCACTGACTATCATCTATGATTTAGATAAGTGACTTTTGCCTTGGTCAATTCTATCATAAGCTATAGCCATTTCTTAATATCAATGTAGGTATATTTATTCATAATTAGTATCCTGAATGTGTGCATGAAACTCCAAGTTAAGAAACGGGCCCTTCTGACAATAGAAATGGCCACTGCTAGAATGGATTCAGTTATTGCATTTACATTCTGGGCTTTGAATGACTAGAGATGTACATCCTTCCAAGATGACTCTATGCAGGTTTATTCAGCTCATGTGTGCTGTAAATTACATGAACTAGAGGCACATTAAATGTCCTTTCATCTAGAAGAGGCCACTACATATCTCCACCTTGTTTTGATAATGATGGAGACAATATGTCTGCTAACCTGCTTTATTTCCTCTTTTCACGTCAGAAGCTATTGGGAGACATATCTTACTCAGGCAATTTTCTTTTCCTTGTAGTGCAACCAATTCTTTTGCTTTTGAATTTAAAGCTTAAAGACAAGCTGAATTTGATTAAGTGTCCTCCAGGTAGCTCTATTAGATAGTTGTGTGTAACATGAGTGTCAAGGCGAGGCCTTCACCTTCTGCATTCAATCCTAAGCAAAACTACATGCTCCTGCTACAAGGAAGATATTTGTTCAGTTGCTTCACCTTCCCTACCTCAGCCCTTTCAACTACTTTTTTGTCATCTTGAAGGCTGAATACATAATGTAACTTTGCATTCTCTCCATCCATTTCTCAAACCCCAGCATGATGTTGAAGGCAGACAGTCATCCAAATTGCTGGGACAAAATTGACTTCTGAGATCAATAGAAATTATAATTAAGCTGTGGATATTTATCCCTCTTAAAGCCTTCCATTTCTCAAATATTTAAATGATGACTTTGCAATATGACTTTCACTTCCTCAGCGTCTCTGTGGAAATTGGAAATTACAGTATGTGATACAATTAAAATGTATATCCACAACCACTCAGAATAATCATGGCTAATTAGAAATTATGAATCATTAAAATGACATGGTTTTCTGTCAGTGTGTGTGTGTGCACAGCACATTCATGTCTTCTAACTTCCCAATCCAATCTCTGTAAGTCTGAGGAGATACATTTGTTACAATATTTCTATTAAGCCTCTCCATTAAGTAAATTACCATTACAGCCAAAGTTTAAAGGTTATCTGGGCTAACAAACTACTCAACATAGCTAATACATATAATTAGCTGTGGTTAGATTCCACATTAAACTTTTCCACTGCTGTTTAGTGAATTTTCAAAACAAATCATTTATGCAGGCTTATCAGGGTTGCTACAGTACTGATGGAATTCAGAATATCTCTATCATAACAAAACACTAATTTCTATTTTTTTCTAGTACACATCATTAATTTTAAGGCTGAATTAAGTACATCTACATAGTTGAGTACAGTCATTCTGAACAACATTTAGATTGCTCTATGGGGAAAGTGAAAGTATATTTAGAAAGAAAAAGAAAGAAGAAAGAAAAGAGAAGAGAGAAGGAAAGAAAGACAGAACCTTTTGAAAATTTTTGCTTTTAGAAAAACTTAAAAACTGTTTATTTTTTTTTTACACAGAGTTCAACATGAACTTAAAAAAATAACATGTAAAATCATTATGAATCAAATAGGTCACATGTAGGCAATATTCACAGAGAACTTCAACTGCCCTCTTTTAGTATTAAATTCTGCATTTATAAGACAAAACACGGCAAGAAATTCCAAGACAGCCACAGACTATGTCTTCCCTTCAATTGACTACAGATTCTACACATTCCTTGCCAGGCCATAAGCAGAGACAACACTTGCATGTATTTTTTTAAATTTTTTTTAAGGATGGCATCCTATCTCTATGAAGGAGGTAGACTCATGACCCTAAATGACCAATGAGATCTTCCAAATCCTTTGGTCTATTGATTGGTTTGGGGTGGGTATCAGATTTGGCTAGGCCATTTTCATTGAAACAGACAGAAAAAAAGAGAATATTAAAGAAAATTCAGACCCTAATTAGATATGTTCTCTTAGAACAAACTGCTCCAAATTCCAAGTAAATAATGCAAAATAAACATCTTCCTCCTTGGATGGGTGGTAAACATTCACCATAGTTTAAGTAGAATATGATTTCATAAATTTCTAATCTGAGTAGGAAGAACTTAGTGTCAGAATATGAAGTTTTAAGAAATTGGTGGGTAATGAGATGATAGCCAGAGCAAGAGAGAATTTGCACTTTTTTTTCTAATTAGTTTTGCATCTATACATATAGATTTGAAAACAAAACAGAAAAACACTGCTAAAGCTAAAGCATTATACATTCTCCTGCTGATTGCAGAACGGATGTTGCCAGATAATAAATGTGCTGATTATCAAGCAATTCTTTCTCAGTCTCTAATCCACATCTGCATACCATTTACTAAGGTGCTGAGGTTCTGATACAATAAACAGCACTTCTTCTTTGCCAAGTAGACTCTCAGTAGGCTCTGCCAATAAGGGGTAATAGTTCAAAACTAGAAAGCCAGAGTATGAAGAAAGAACATACTTCTTCTTTTGAATTATTGTGTGTGTTTGTGTGTGTGTGTGTGATTTCAGCAAAGGTTGTGCATTTAAAAAGTGGTATTGGATGCCTGTTTCTAGTTTGTCTTTTCACATTTTAAAAATGAGCCTCATCTACCCATTCTAGTGGGCAAATACTCTCTCTTGAAGATGTGAGTCTCATCTCTACTCTAGTTTTATAGCTTTTGTTTTTATTACAGAGAAACATAATATTTTAAATTTTTACTTTTTAGTTAATAAGTAAAAATTGCATATACTTGCAGTGTTCAACATACACGCATACACATACAAATGGCTAAATAAAACTATTTAGTACATCTCTCACCTCATATAATTACTTTTGGGGGGTAAAACTGAATCTACTTTCTTAGACAAATTCAAAATATACAAAATATATTTTATTAACAATAGTTTTCATGATGTATAATAGATCTCTTGAATTTATTCTAACTGAAATTCTGTGCCTGTTGACCAACATCTTTCCCATTTTCCACCCGGGGCTCTGTCCCAGACTCTGATAACTATCATTCTACTCTCTGTTTCTATGAGTTCACCTTGTCCACACCCCATGTACAAATGAAATCACATGGTATTTGGTTCTTGTGCTAACTTGTTTTACTTAACATAAAATTCTTCATGTTTATTCATGTTGACATAAATGGCATAACTACTTTCCTTTGAATGCTAAGCAGTACTCTATGGTTATCTGCCATATTTTCATTTATTTATTTATTTATTTATTTATTTATTTATTTATTTATGGCACTGTGGATTAAACCCAAGGACAATTAACCACCACTGAACCACATCCCCGGAACTTTGTTTGGTTTTGAATATTTTACTTAGAGACAGGGTCTCCCTGAGTTGCTTAGGACTTCACTAAGTTGCAGATACTGGCTTTGAATTTGCAGTCCTTTGGCTTCAGCCTCCTAAACTGCTGGGATTACAGGCATACACCACCATGCTTGGTTCCATTTTCTTACTCTGTCCAGCAATTGACAAACCCTTAAGTAGTTTCCATAACTTACCTATTGTAAATAATCCTGCAATAATATGGGATTGCATACATCTCTTTAATATACCAGTTTTATATCCTTTAGATATATAACCAATAATTGAATTGCTGTCTCATATGATAACTTCCTTTTTAAGTTTTAATTTCTTTTTAATTTTTTGAGGAAATTCCATATTGTTTTCCAAAATGATTTCACTGATTTAAATTTCCACCAACGGCAAGAAAGAGTTCCTTTAGGCCTTATCTTCACATACACTTATCTTTCCTCTTTTATTCATAGCAATTCTAACATGTGTAAGATGATATCTCATCATGGTTTAATTTTTATTTCCCTGATGATTAGTGATGTTGAACATTCATTCATATATTTGTTGGATTTTCTATCTTAAAACCATCCTGAACTTTGTCTTTTGGGGGAGGGAATTCCAAGAACCAGTAGCTAGTCATGACTTCTTGCAGTAACCTTCTGAGATGCTTTCTTATTGTTCTGATCTCTTCAGTTCCCCTGAGCTTGCTTAATAAATTCTCCATATTACAATACGGAGAATATTGCAAATAGCTGGTGCCTGGTTTGAAAGTTAATATCTTCATGCAAATGAGAAAATTTTGATCGTCCATTTTTGGATAAAATGAGACATTTCCTACTATCTAACCTTTTTATTTAATTGTTTTGCCACAGGACCATATTAGAGGTCTGATAGTAAGAATCCCTGAAAGCACACTTTTGTTAAAAAGGTAAGGCAGGGAATGATAACTTCTATATGTCTGTTGAAGCTGAGTCAATTATATCAGTAGAAATGTCTTTGCATTTTTTGATGGGAAAAGTGACCTACCAAAGTCTTTGTGTGACTTAGTGTTACAACAATAGGTAGAATCTCTATATTTCCGTGATTATTATTATTTAAAAGTATACCAGAAACTAACAAAATAATTAATATAACCTGCATTGCTTTCTTAATACAGTAAGTGTTGTGGCAAGATATCAATAAATCACCGAGTAGATCTTAAAACAGGAGATGGAACATTTATTCACCAGCTGCCAGTCCAAATTCACCAGCTGGAGGGCCAAGGGGCAGGCTGCAAGTCTATACCTTTCAACCCCCTCCAGGGGTTTGAGTACATCTTTTATACCGTCAGTAAATCATGTCAGTATATCATAAGTGGCTGTTGCTATGATTCAAGACCATAAACAAACAACATGAGATCTAAAATCATAAGCAGAAGCGGAAGTGGTTAAAAGATTCCTAGTTGAGTACAAGTTAAAGAATGGTTACTAATGTCTAGACATTCATTCTCTGACAGGTACGTTGTCCAAGAAAAATGGGAAGCAAAAAGAGAACAATTTTACATTATAATTGCCATTTTGTGTTGCCAAACATGCTATGCTAAGCAAGTGTGGATGCATACACAGGTGAGGTGTTCCCATGGGAGAAGGATTTCTTACATGACAAGGAATCTCAGGGTAAAATGGAGTCTTTTTTGTCATTATAACCTGCTCCATAACATAAGTAAATAGGTATATTTTAAGATTGATACATACAGGTTTGCTCCATAATTCCTGGTCTAGCTTGTCATTCATGCCCTAGTCACAGTGGATATAAAGCAGTTTTCCAGCATCCTTATAACTTTGATCCTAGTGGGGATCTGCTGTCAAAGATACCTCTCATTCCCCTGAAAATGGTGAACTGGTGACCTTAGCTGACCATTCAAGTCTTCCCAATCCTCTGCTACAGATTGATTTACAGTACGCATGGCATGTGATGAGGTCAATCACAGGCATTCCTGGGCTTTCTCCTAGAGTGGGTGAAGGTAGGATGATGAGAGCACTAGGAGCTGTGGCAGCCAGCTCCCCAATTTCCCTCTTGCATGGAAGTTTCATCCACAGTAGAAAGAAATGAGAGAAGCAAAACAGAGGCAGAGAACAAATTTCATCAGTATGCTTATCCAGCTATTAATTTTTAGTTCATGGGATCTTATCAGGCATTTCTATTACTTGAAATAAAAAAAATGTCTAACTAATGAGTCTCAGGAAGATTCATGTGAAAGGACTGAATAAACATTATCACTGTCCCTTCCAAATCATAACAATACAACAACAAAAGAAAACATGGACTTTATGTTTGTAGAACCTATAATAAAGCTTTTTTACTTTTAGAATTTAAAAAGCAAAATATTTTTTAATATTTAGGAATCTGGTATAGTCATTTTACTCACTGTTGACATCAATAGTAATATTCCCTGTCGGCTATTTATTTTGTCCATTTTAGAGGTATATTATTAATTCTAAAAGCAATACTAATTATAACTCGCAATTCCATCTTGCTTAAGGACACATTGAAGAGTAACAGATCTTTGGTTTTACATGCCTCATATGGTCCTTTATGAATAATTAAATGATCACATCTTTCTGTATGTTAGTACCTTGAGTCATAATATATAAATTAGGACAGATAACAAATTTTAAAACTACCAACATTTAGAAGACTTTCAACACCTTGAGTGTTCATTACAGACATATATCAAGTAAATAGTGATTTCTGTACATATTCCCCTTTGAACAGATGATCTGCTTCTTTTCATTTGACCTAGAGCAGGAGAGATGGAGAGAGGTTCAGGCTGGCTTTTGAAATCTCTCCTGGAATAAGTGATATGCTCTTCTCCTAAATGGATCTCCTCCAACTAGAAAGATTTCTCCCTAGAGGGGTGAAGGTGGTCAATATTCCTATGCCATCTCAAAAGGAAAGACTCTAAGAAGCTGAAGTTCAGTTCTGACTGCTCTTTTATTTCTTGAATTGCTCAAACTAACAGAGCATCCATAAAGTGATTTTTTTTCATCTAACTCTGATCATATCAGCTACCCCTCAGAGATTTTCACCTTAGAAGCTAGGTAGTAGGGTTCTTTCAACCCAGATACTTTCTATGATATGATATTCAAACACCATTACAATTCAGTTCTGCTGACATCATTTCCAAACTCATTTAAACACTCCAACCAGATGCCCTTCAGTAGATGAATGGATAAAGAAAATATATATATGCACACAATGGAATGTTACCCAGCAATAAAAGAGAATGAAATCATGCATTTGCAGGTAAACGGGTGGAAAATAAAATTCTAAGTGAAGTTAGCCAATCTAAAAAAAAAAAACAATAGATGAATATGTGAATATTTCTCTTGATTTTAAATTATAAACATATGGGTCAGATCCCCATTTCTGAATGAATGTTCCAGGACTCACCAAACCTGTTGGCTCTCTCAGATACTTTTTCTCTTTGAGAATATAACAAATATTGGTCTTTCAATTTTATTATTTTTAATCTTTGACTTAATGAATGTTTATATATAGTTATCTGTCTATTTATAATCATGCAACTTTGGAGAAGACCTAAAACATGCACCTTTATGCTTGTATCTTCCTGCTACCTGACCATTTCATTCCTTTCCTCCTCCTCCATACCCACAGACCATAAGCAAAATTGAGATGAATATACTGAATTAGCATGACAGAATCTTTTTTAATTTTTCATTCTAATTTGTTATATATGATAGCAGAATGCATTATAATTCATATTACAAATATAAAGCACAATTTTTCATATCTCTGGTTGCATATAAATTCACACCATTTATGTCTTCATACATGTAATTAGGGTACTGATATCCATCTCATTCCACCATCTTTTTTATCCCCACACCCTTCCTTTCCTTCCCACCTCTTTGCCCTATCTAGAGTTCATCTAATCCTCCCATGATCCCCCTCCCAACCCTATCATGAATTAGCCTCCTTATGTCAGAGAAAAAATTTGGTATTTGGTTTTATTGGATTGGCTAAAGTCACTTAGAATTTTATTTTTCAGCTCCACCCATTTACCTGCAAATGTATGATTTTATTCTCTTTTATTGCTGAGTAATATTCCATTTTGTGTATATACATTTTCTTTATTCATTCATCTACTGAAGGGCATCTGGTTTGGTTCCACAGTTAAGATATTGTGAGTTGTGCTGCTATAAACATTGATGTCTCAATGTCTCTATAATATGCTGTTTTAAGTCCTGTGGATATAGACCAAGAAGTGGGATAGCTGGATCAAATGGTGTTCCATTCACAGATTTCCAAGGAAACTCCATACTGTTTTCCATATTGGTTGCACAAATTTATAGTCCCACCAGCAATGTATGAGTGTGCCTTTTTCCCCACATCCTCACCAACACTTATTGTTGTTTGTGTTCTTAACAACTGCCATTCTGACTGGAGTGAGATGAAATCTTAGAGTAGTTTTGATTTGCATTTCTCTAATTGCTAGAGATGATAAATATTTTTTTCATATATTTGTTGATTGATTGTATATCATCTTCTGAGAAGTGTCAGTTCAGTTCCTTGGCCCATTTTTGGAGTGAGTTATTTGGTGGTGTTGTTGTTTTTAACTTTTTGAGTTCTTTATATACCCTAGAGATTAGTACTCTATCTGGTGCAAATGGTAAAAATTTTCTTTCAAGTTATAGGCTCTTTATTTACCTCACTGATTATTTCTTTTGCTGAGAAGATTTTTTAGTTTGAATCCATCCATTTATTGATTCATGGTTTTAATTCTTGCGCTATAGGAGTCTAATTAAGGAAGTTGGGGCCTAATATGACATGATGGAGATTTGGGCCTATTTTTTCTTCTATTAGACACCGGGTCTCTGGTTTAATTCCTAGTTCCTTGTTCCACCTTGAGTAGAGTTTTGTGAATGGTGAGAGATAGGGGCTTAATTTTATTTTTCTACATATGAATTCCCGGTTTTCCCAGCACCATTTGTTGAAAAGGCTATCTTTTCTCCAATATATGTTTTTTGTGCCTTTGTCTAATATAAGATAACTGTAATTATGAAAGTTAGTCTCTGCATCCTCCATTCTGTACCATTGGTCTATCTCCTCTATTCTGTATCATTGGTGTATCAGTATATTTTAGTGCCAATACCATTCTGTTTTTGTTACTATTGCTCTGTAGTATAGTTTAAGGTCTGGTATAGTGATGCCACTTGCTTCACTCTTTCTGCTAAGGATTTTTCCAGATTCATTTTATGACTGCTTTTTCTCTTTCTATGAGGAATGTCATTGGGATGTAAATTGGAATTGCATTAAATCTGTATAGTGTTTTTTTGTAGTATGATCGTTTTGACAAAATTAATTCTATCTGTCTAAGAACAAGGTAGATCTTTCCATCTTGTAAGGTCTTCTTTAATTTCTTTCTTTAGTGTTCTATAGTTTTCATTGTAGAGGTCCTTTCCCTGTTTTGTTAGGTTGATTCTCAAGGGTTTTTTTTTGAGACTATTATAAATGGGGTAGTTTTCCTCATTTCCCTTTCAGAGGATTTGTCACTGATTTTGTACTCTGTTACTTAGCTGAATTCATTTACTAATTCTAGAAGTTTTCTGGTGGAATTTTTGGGGTCTTCTAGGTATAGAATCATATCATCAGCAAATAGTGCTAATTTGAGTTCTTCTTTTCCTATTCTTACCACTTTAATTTCTTTTTTTTCTAATTGCTCTGGCCAGTGTTTCAAGAACTATGTTAAATAGAAGTGGTAAAAGGGCATCCCTCTCTTGTTCCAGTTTTGAGAGGGAATACTTTCAATATTTCTCAATTTAGAATGATGTTGGACTGGGGCTTAGCATAGATAGTTTTTATGATGATTAGATAAGATCCTATCATCCCTAGTTTTTCTAGGGTTTTGAGCATGTATGGGTGCTGTATTTTGTTGAATGCTTTTTCTGCATCAATTGAGATGATCATATGATTCTTATATTGAAGTCTATTGATGTGAGGAACTATGTATATTGATTTCTGTATGTTGAACCAACCTTGCATCCATGGGATAAATCCCACTTGGTCATGGTCACTATCTTTTTGATACATTTTTGTATTTGATTTGCTAGAATTTTATTGAGAATTTTTGCATTTGTGTTCAGTAATTATGTTGGTCTGGAGTTTTCTTTCTCTGATGTGTCTTTGCTTGGTTTTGAATCAGGGTGATATTGGCCTCATAAAATGAGTTTGGACATGCTCCCTCTTTTTTTTATTTCACAAAATAATTTGTACAGTATAGGTATTAGTTCTTCTTTATAGGTCTTGTAGTATTCTGTTGTGCATCCCTCTGGTCCTGTTCTTCTCTTGGTTGGTAGACTTCTGATGGAGTCTTCTATTTCCTTGCTTGAAATTGATCTGTTTCTATTGTATATGTCATCCTGATTCAATTTGGACAACACATATGCCTCTAGAAATTTGTTCTGTAGTACAAGTCTTCTAACTGTAAATTATTTCCATTTTTGTTTATCATGGGAGGTTTTAATTTCGTCACCAAATCTAAAATTAATTTTCCTGGATACGAGATTTGTGGTTGGCATCCATTTTCTTTAAGAGCTTGATATATGTTGTTTCAGGATCTTCTAGCTTTCAGGTTCTGGGTTGAAAAATCTGCACATAACCTAAGTGATGTCCCCCATTTGTAATCTTATTTTCTTTCTCTTGTGGCTTTTAATATTCTCTCCTTATTCTGTATGTTAGGCATTTTCATTACAATGTGACTTGATGTGGATTTGTTGTGATTTCATACATTTGGTGTCCTGTAAGCCTTTTGAATTTGGTTTTCCAATTTGTTGTTCATGTTTGGAAAATTTTCTGATATTATTTCATTGAATAGATTGTTCATTCCTTTGGTTTGGAACTCTATGCCTTCCTCTATTCCAATAATTCTTAAATTTGGTCTTTTCTTATTATCCCACAATTCTTGAATGTTCTGCTCATGGTTTCTTATCATTTTCACTGTGTGGTCTACATTGTTTTCAAGATTATATTTTTTCTTCACTGTCTGAGGTCCTGTCTTCCAAGTGGTCTAATCTGTTGCCTATTCTTTCATTGAACTTTTAATTGTCTCTTTTGTTTCTGTTTGGTTTTTCTTTAGAACCTCTATCTCCCTATTGAAGTAATCTTTTACTTCCTGTATTTGCTTATGCAGCTCATTGTTGAAATGATCTTTTGCTGCCTCTGTTTGCTCTCTTATGTCATCATTTAATTCATGGAACATTGTAATTATGTACATCCTGAACTCCTTCTCTGTCATTTCTTCTGCTGTGCTGGCCATGGATTCTAATAATGTGGTACCTTCATTTTTTTGGGGGGGGGCACTTTCCTTCTTTGTCTTTTCATGGTGCTTGTGTGTCTTCCTTTCTACCACTGTGGGTTCAAGGTGTTACCGTTTTTACCCTATATGCTTTCAGTGCCCCTTCAGGGTTCCAATATCTCACCTTTGAGGAGAAGGGTGATGTCAACAAATCCCAATATAAATAAAATATAACCTACTAACAAATAGTTGTTATTAAGACATTTACAGTTTGATCACAATGAACAAAAATGGTGAACTCAATTATTATCTACAATATAATCAGTAGGTTTGTAAAAGGGTTTATAGTTTCTGATGGTGGACAATGAACCAAGGGTGAGGTATAGGAAGATATATTGAGAAGGTATGAGGTGAGGACATAGAGTTATTATATCTGAGGATGTGTGAAAGAGAAATCCAAGGAAGACGGTTAGTAGCAGGAGAATAGAGAGGTAGTAATTTTGGTAGACAAGAAAGAGGGAACACAATAGAGGACATAACACAAATACACACACACACACACACTATATATATATATATATATATATATATATATATATATATATATATATATAAAATGTTAAAATAGTAAAAATTGGAGAGAAAAAAAGAGAGGAAAAACAAAAACAAACAAACAAAAAAGAATATACCACACAACTGTAATATACTATTCAGTCATCTCAGTTCTCAATATCCTAATTTGTACAAAGTATTTGGTTTCAAATATGTTGGGGATGTGAGGGAAAGAGAATAAAGAGGGAGAAGAAAGAAAAAAAATCTTGAAGGAAGAAACAAGGATTGTTTTGGTTGGAGATCAGTATCTTTCCTGCTTCTCTTCTCATCCAATAGGTGGGATTTTCTGTTCTTAGTTGGAATATCCACCCTCAGGATGGTGGGGCTTACCAGGGTGTGAGGGTTGGTATTGGGTGCAGGGCACCTGAAAGTGGGGTATGGCACCTGCCATCACATTGGGAGATTGCAACTCAAGGATCTCCTTTGTTTTCTGCTCCTGTGATGTGGGTGTTGGGCTTATCTCCTCATCTCACCTGTAGACCTCACAGTTCCTGCCTCTAAATTAGTCTCTAAAGTATATCTCCCTCACCCTTTCTTTTTTTACTTCCTAGTCAGGAGCCTTTCATTCTGGGGGTCTTTTTTGTTGCACTCTGGTGAGTGTGCACCTGTCACAGAGGACTATTTTGTATTGGGCAGCCACTCTGCCAAGTTAGTGGCTGCTGGGGATTGGGGAGAATTGGAAAACTATGGGTACCTGGCTCTCCAGTATTCCAAACTGATAGTTGCCTCAACTAAAGATGGTGATGGAGGTGACCCAAGATGGAAGCTGCTGCTTTCAGCAATGGGTGTCAGTTTGGGTGGAGGAACCCGGACCATGGTGTCATGCAATGCCTTTAGAGATGAGCTATTTGGCTTGCAGTGTTGCACCTGTCAGCTTTCTTCAGAGCCTGTGATGTCCCCAGATGCAGGCAGGCTACCTGTAGTAGGGGACTATGACAGTAGCTGCTGAGTTCCAAGGTGGATGCCACCAGGGGAGCCCCACTTTAGTATATAAGGGTCCACTTGGGAGTGGAGGCCAGAGTTCCTGTGTGTAGGTAGCAGCTGAGTGACCTAATGGGAGAGGTTTCTGGGAATTCTGTACTGTTGCTAATGCTGGTGGTCCTGCTAAGGAACCCTTGACACCTGTGTGGGTGAGAAGTCAGCAGTCCAGAGTCCTTTGCTAACCATGACAGAATCTTGTTCGGTGTCTTCCATGGTCATACAAAGTGAAAATTTTCTGGTATGTTGAGTGTCTTTATGCCAAATTCTTGTTTTTTGATTGAGCCATGAATACATAAAGTTCTGCATTCCAGTTTTTTGATTTCAGTTCTCTTTCTTTGTATATTTCCTCTATCAATCAAGAGAGCTGCATCATGGCTCAATTTTGCTATTTTTGACAAAAAGTATTTCCCAATGATTTTGTAGTTAACAAGGCACTTAAATTTTTGTCCTTGTTTTGTTATTTCAAAAGCATTACAAGCTTTAGGGAAACAAAACACTTAACCATTTCTGTGACTCAATCAATTAAAATCGATCAGATATTATAGTTATATAAACTATTCAATTACTTGTATAGGTGAACAGCAGTTCATATTTCTTTAATATTTTCCTGAAGCTATTATGAAATGATTCTTAGCACTGTACTAGTACAACTCAACTCATTTTATTTAAAATATGGCCAGTATTTCTTAAGTAACATTTAAGTTGTATAGAACTAATTTTCCATTTTGAAAAAAAGTAATGTTTTCTAATATTCTGCATTATTTTAATCCATAATGTTGCCTTTAGTGTAGCAAAATTTCCTTTTTGATAGATAGGCTTAAATCTTTACTATAATGATTTAAGAGTTGTCTTTTCCTGAGTATAACCAAACATCTACTTACCTATAAATTTTATACAAATATAGTGATATCATGCAGTTTTCTTAGGTGCCACAATGCTTAATACACATCTCTGTGACTGATGAACTAGAAATATTATATTTAATATGGAAGATTTTATTAAAATTAATTTATTTTCATTTGTATATTAAATCATTTTACGATATAAAAGTTGGTAAAGAGGATTTGAATATACAAAATGAGTGAGTCAGTGATGAAGTTAGCACTAATAACAACATATCTTATAAGGAAGTTGAAATTTTCTTTATTATGAAAGTATTGCAAATAACAATGATAGTGAAATATTGTTCTATCAGAAGTTGCCTCAAGATACCTGGAAACTGAAAATGTATAAAAACTTACATCAATAATGAGAATTGTTTTTGTAAATTATATTCATTTGTTTACCCTGCAATTGGTATGACATTTAAAATGTCATATATGAATATTCAAAATGCCATATTGACCTAATCTGTATACTGATACTCCTAGTTTATTTATACCGTAATGTTTTATTTTACAATGGTAAAAAAGGATATTTTATCAAATAAATACAAGTGATTTTTCTTAATATTGTTGTCAGGAAATAAAAATGCCCCACCAAAATCTTAAACTTTTCTTTTTTAACCTATAATACATTAATGGATTTATTTAAATTACATTTGAACATGTTTTCATTTGCATGGATTTTTGTTATAGTACATGCATTTTGGTCACATTTGTTTACCACATTCAGCGCTTTTCTCAATGTATTACTTCAAATATGCATGAGAGGTTGGTTATCTGTATTATTAATATGCATTCATTTTCTGCTATATCTGAAGTAGCTGTCTATCTTAACCTGGAAGAAGAGATTCCTCTTACATAAAAATTAAATTCAGCTTGGAATTATATTGGAAAAAATAACCCATAAAATAAAAAATCCATTTACATAGAAGACATAATTCAATACTTGGAAGTTACACAAGGTTTGGGTGCATATAAGCAGATGCATTTGCTTTTTATTATTCAAAGCTATAGAAATCAATAGTGAGAACAGACCTATTAATCTAATTAATAGAATATTTGCTAATTCAAAATTATAATAAATCTTGGTGCTTAAAATACTCTTTAAGTAAGAATTTGCAATATTCTATAAAAAGAGGAAAGTAAAAGCTGCATTTATTATTTACTTTTGGATTATTTTGTCATCAAATTTATTAAATAATTGATATTTTTTTGGAAAAGTCATTTACATCTTGGATTGAATCTAAGTTCTAGCATGGGGACAATAAAAAAGTGACTCTAATAACTTTGGGAACCCAAGCTATCAGAAATATTTTAGAATTTAATAAAGATTATTTTGAATCACTGGTGTAAACTACAGTTTTTCCCAAAGGGTAAAGCAATCTAATTCCAAAGGGAACAAATATTTTTGGATATAATTGCTATAGCCAGTTGCACAAAAGTGATAAAACTTGGCAGAGAATCATTTAAACATATTGTGACTGTTACTCAAAAATGACACAATTTTAATCCTTTTATTAACCTCTAAGTAACACAGGAAGCACTAAAGAATAATTTAATGTGAAAAGAAATTTGAAGAGGGGGTCTATGCCTCTTCTCATTCTATGGAGTACAGAGAGCAAACACTTGGTTTTAAAGAAGAAACACAGAGGAAGCTAAGGATTGATAATTAGTAAAAATGAATGGGAAAAATAATCATTACTGCAACATTTCCACATTTATATTTTAGTGCCGAAGAGTTAACATAGATGAAAATATTTTCATTAAGATATATAAAGGCTCTGCTGATGTTATATAATGATTATCTTTACTATCTATATCACATTAAGTAGAGATATCAGAAAATAAAAGCCCCAAATTACTCTGTTATGTCAATAGATAGAACCTGGTCTGGAAAACAAATAATTTCCCAGTCATGACAGAAAACATTGTATATTCACCCATAAGTAAATATCTCAATAAAAACATTAGGATATTCACATGAACATATTTTTAATAATTATAGAAATTGACTTTTTTTGGAATCTATGTTTATAACATCAAAGAATTTGTTTTGTTGTTTTTTTTGGAGAAGCAAATACTTTTAACACTTCAGTTATTTTTTTCCTGACATTTTTATAGATATAGACTGACATGCTTTTTCTTGTATTTTAAATTCCAGTTTACTTTCTATCTTATGAGATGAATATTTAACTGTATTCATATTCCACATTTTGTGCACACAAACACACAAACACTCAGACATATTCAACACATACCCCCCCTTGCTTGATGTCTACCAAATTTAATGGATCATTATACTTTAAAATAGCAATTGAAATTTATATTATTTTGTCCTTGTAACTGTTATTTATAGATAATCTCTGTGATACAAAAATCATTATTTTCTTTCTTTTATAATTTTTCATTCACATTGATAACTACAATAGTTTTCATTTGCTTATTCTACTCATTTATCCTCATATCTTTTTAGGTGTTTAAACTCTCCTAATATACAACCCAAAACAAATCTATCCACATTTGATTCCATTGGTGATATTCTCCCTTGAATCTTCCATCTCTCTGCTTAGGTTTGGCTTGGTTGATTTTCTGCCATGTTGCATAAGTGTTTTATTTATATTTATTTCTCTAATTTCCTGGGAGTTCCATTCATCTCTGTCCTGTGTTAAGCATCCCATTTCTTGGATTTTGTGTCTTTCTATTTCTTAGAAGAAAAAGTAACCAAAATATGTGGTAAAAACAAATGAATCATTGACCCAAATTCTACATAATAATTAGTATAAAGGATACTAAAACAGAAGGATACACGATGCCCATTTATTATACTAGAAATGTTCCAATAATGAGGGTAAGAATGTGAGAGCTGCTGGGAGCCATGCATGGTATACTGCTATAAACCCAGCGGCTCAGGAGCTGAGTCAGGAAGATCATGGGTTCAAAGTCGACATCAGCAAAAATGAGGCACTAAGCAACTCAGTAAGACCCTGTCTTTAAAATAGGACTGGGGATGTACCTCAGTGGTTGAGTGCTCTTGAGTTCAATCCCTAGTATGCCACACCCCCAAAATAATTTGAGAGTCAATTAATGATTGCCAAATCATTATACACATATATATTTACTTTACATCTTTAATATAAAGTAAATTTTACAAATTTCAAATAAATTTTGCCAAGTATTTGAAGCTCATGTTAGAAAACATAAAATACAAGGATTTGGGCACTATACTTTCTCAAGAAACAGGTACAACAGATTCTAAAACCCTGACCCTGAGTCAGGTTCTTTTGGAAATTCATCCAAATTACTTGACATAAAGTCATTTGTTTAAAAAAATTATTACTACTTTGTTAAAGATTTGAAAACTTTAAAATATGGAATGATATTAAAAGTAGGGTGAAGACCAAGAGTATAAATGCCTTTCATCTTTGGGTTTTAAAGATTAAGGTATTTCTAATATTTTAAAAGTAGTTTTATTTCATTTGGGGTTATAAATACAATGTAAAGGACACCAAGGCAATAAGATTTGAACAGGTAAATAACTTAGGATATAGTTGAATTTAAAGGAGAACGAACACTACCCCATACTAGTATAATAAAAATTAATCAAGCATATAATGAAGTTGCAGTTGGAATAAAACTGCATATTTTAACAGAAATGTGACTTAACACATAATAAGGGGTTAAATACCAAGTGTTGCCAATTTCTTTTTCCAGCAAAATAATTAATGGTAATCTAACAAAGAAAGAATTAAAATATAACATAAATTAACATTGTCTACAAATCTATTGTTAAGCAGAAAATGTAAGAAATAATTGTGTTGTATATAATTGAGATAACTATTGGTTTATTCAGAAAATTACAGAGTTAGAAGAAAAATAACAAAGCACCTTAAAATTATAAAATGATCTCAGCTATGTTTTAACAGGTGCATGTATTTTATTATATTCATATTTGAAAGCATATCATATTATGTATAGAAACCATGGGCTAATAAATTAGCAAAATTATTTATCAATTATTTCTTCATTTTGTTTTGTTGTCTTGGTACTGGGGATTGAAACCAGGGATACTTAACCACTGAGTCACATCCCCAGCCCTTTTTATTTTACATATTAAGACAGGGTGTTGCCATGTTGCTTAGAGCCTCATTCAGTTGCTGAGAGGCTGGCTTTGAACTCACAATCCCCCCACTTCAGGCTCCCAAGCTGCTGGGATTAAAGGTGTGAGTCATCATGCCTGGCTATTTATCAATTTTAAATACAAACATTTACTGAATTCATGTTGTGGGCAAATTCTAAACTACTATACCATGTTAACCTCAGTGGTTTCATGGAAGCCAAAGATAAAATCTTTCAAGCTGAAACATTCAATGGGATCAAATACAAGTATAGCAAAATATGATTTTTAAAATGACAATTAATTTGGCAAGTTCAGTCACTGATAATAATATTTGCCTGAAAGTGTCATTGGTGGGCTGAGGTAAAAGCCTTGAGCTTAACCTCCTCCTGTGGGTGGGAGGAGAAGAAGTCTTTGCTTGATGCTGCATGCAGTTTCATGGAGCCCAACTATGAAAGTATATAGTAGACGTGAGGGAATTCTGGGTGTTTTGCAACTTACAGATTTACTTTTATTGTTTTTCTGAATCTGAATCAAAATAGACATATTAAGGTGAATTTTAAAATATTTTTGTTAACCTTAATATTTGATAGGGGATGTTTTTCATTTGTAAAAGTTATTGGATGCATATTTTACCACTGAGTGAAAAACGATTGAGACAAGGTACTGGATCTCCCTGATCTGTGTCCCAACTCATTCAGCTACTTACATGCACAGTATTAGAAGGCACATGTTTAATTATGGTTGCCAAAATAAGTATAATGTTAAAACTAAAGATAAACAGGCAGAGTCTCCCAGTGAAACTAATAGAAATATTTTGGGGAGAATTTAGAAAGTTGTGGCAAATTAAAATAGTATGTGTGATAGACAAACACACATGTTGGATTACTGAAATCAAATTTTTGCCAATTTTATTTTTCCTCAGTGTATTGTGGCATTAAAAAACAATCCTCTGGTTCTCGGGGTATCAAATTCTACCTTTAGTACTAAGAAACAATAGACCATGCCAAAAACTTTTCCCTTTTTTTTCATTTGTATGTGGTGCTGAGGATTGAACCCAGCAACTCACATGTGCTAAGCAAGCACTCTATTACTGAGCTACAACTCCAGCCCCCAAAGATTTCCCTTTAAATAAAACAATGTGTCAACTTAATCGTTACTAAATATATCTAACATCAATAAAATTAATTTTAATTATCTAAGGTTGTTTGTTGGCTTTTTTGTACTGGTGATTTAATCCTGGACAAGATTTACCACTGAGCTGTATTGGCAGACTCTTTTTAATTTACTTTGAGACAGCGTCTCCCTTAGTTTCTTAGGGTCTCACTAAACTACTGAGACTGGCTTCAAATTTGTGATCCTCCTGCCTCAGCTTTCTGGATCCCTGGCATTATGGGTGTGCATCACTGCACCCAGCTTTAATTATCTAAAGCTTTAATTCAATAAAGTTGAGAATAGGCATGAAACTCATGTCCCCTTTCCTAAGTAAGATTTTTTCCAAAAATATCCAAGTTTTAGTAGAATGAAACTGACCTAACTTTTCTATGCACATATAGACCACAGTGAATCTCACCTTTACATATATCAAAAAGGCAGTAATTAAAAAAAAAAAACTATAAATAAGTAGAAGAAAGATCAGTGGAATGCAGGTAAGAGAACATGGGAGAAGGGAAGAGCCACCAGAGACTAAATTTAAAGCATATTATATTCCTATGTATAATTATGTCAAAATGACCCCAATATTTTGTATAACTAAAATGAATTAATTTTAAAAAAGGTATCTTCATTTTCAAATGAAATGCCAGTAATGCAAGAAAGACCAGGAAGGATGTAATAATTCCCTGAGACTGCTATAACTAATTGCTAGAAAATTGGTGTCTTACATTCAATCAAGAAATATATATATATATATATATATATATATATATATATATATATATATATATATATATAGTTCAACACCTCTAGTAATTAGATAAATGCAAATCAAAACTACTCTAAGATTTCATCTCATGCCAGTCAGAATGGCAGTTACCAAGAATATATACAACAATAAATGTTAGTGAGGATGTGAGGGAAAAGGCACACTTGTACATTGCTGGTGGGATTGCAAATTGGGTACAACCAATTTGGAAAGCAGTATGGAGATTCCTTGGAAATCTTGGAATGGAACCACCATTGGACCCAGCTATCCCACTCCTCAATCTATACTCAAAGAACTTAAAATCAGCATACTATAGTAATGCAGCCACATTAATGTTCATACCAGCTCAATTCAGAATAGCTAAACTGTGGAAGCAATCTAGATGCCCTTCAATAGATGAATGGATAAAGAAACTCTGGTATATATACACAATGGAATATTACTCAGCATTAAAGAAGAATGAAATTATGGCATTTGCAGGTAAAAGGATAGAGTTGGAGAATATAATGCTAAGTGAAGTAAGCCAATCCCAAAAATCCAAATGCTGAATGTTCTCTCTGAAAAGTGGATGCTTATCCAGAACAGGGATGGGGGAGACCTGGGAAAAGTTGAGGAACATTGATTTGGCAAAGGGAACAGAGGGGAAGGAAGGAAAGGAGGGTGAATGCGGACAGGAAAGATGTTGGAATGAGATGGACATCATTACCCTAGGTCAATGTATGACTGCACATATGGTGCCATGCTACATTATGTAGAACCATAGAAATGTAAAGTTGTGCTACAATTGAGTACAATTTATCAAAATGCATTTAGCTGTCATATACACCTAATTCAAATTAATACATTAATTAAAATAAGTAACAGAAATGCTCAACAGCTTAGGAAGGATGAGGCAGGAGGTTTGCAAGTTCTAAGCTATCCTCAATAACTGAGCAAGTCCCTAAGCAAAGTAGCAAGACCCTGTCTCAAAATAAAAAGGGCTGTGGATGTGGTTCAGTAGTTAAATGCCCTGGGTTCAATCCTTGGTATGAAATAAATAAATAAATGACAGAAATGCATTAGTTCATGTTCTGGAAGCTAGAAATTACAGATCTGGCAAGGGTACATTCCTTCCAGATCCCCTAGAGAAGAATCTCTTCCCTGTTTCCAGCTTTTGGCAGCACCAGGTCCTCCTTACCCAAGGTCATATCACTTCAAACTCTGCATCCCATGTTGCCTTCTTTTTCTCTCTCAAAACTCCCTTTGTCTTTCCCTGAGAAGGTTTAGGGATTGCATTCAGAGACCATCTGGATAGTATAGCATTCTCTGTTTCAAAATCCTCAATTAGATTAGATTGGTAAAGACTATTTTTCTAAATAAAGTTGAAATTAAAACTCCAGGGAATAGTACTATGTAGTCTGACCATTATTCAATTTACTACAAAGATTTTTTTTTAATCTTAAAAGATGAAGACATTAAAAAAAGACATATGCATGAATGTTCATGTTCATAATAGGTATAACAAACTAGAAATAATCCTGATGTGTCTATTAAGTGTAGACTGGATTATCTAACTTGGTATTGTCACAAAATAGAATACTACTCAGCAATTAAAATGACTGAACCACTGATATACATGGATGAACCCCATATCAGCATGTTGATCAAAAGAAGACAAGCAGAATAACTACATGCTGCATAATTCCATTTATATACAGTTTTAGGAAGGGCAAAATACTTCAATAAATATAGAAGTCAGAACAGTAAGTTTGAATAGGGGAAGCAAAGAATGGAATGACTAGGAACTGAGTATGAAAGAACATTCTAGGAGAAAGTAATCTACTTTTGATGAGTGTTGAATAATTGGCAGCATACATTTGTCAAAGCTCATAGAACATTTTTTAAGATATCTGCATTTATTTTATGCAAATATGCATCAGTAAGATGGGGGAAAGGACTGAACAGAGAAGCAGATACAAGGAAAGGAACAGAACTCATCACCTCAATTCCCCTGCAAAATGAATCTCAGGCTTTTGCCCCTATAGAAATTACTCATACTCCAGACACGGGAGTATGCTTTTGGCATAAGATTAAAAACAAGGTCTTTCCAATAATCACAGAATGCCTCTAAATTTCTGTCTTGTTCAATATTCACTTTTTTGATAATTTAAAAAAATTACAGTACATCCAAAACATTTTAAGAAAGCATGTTCCGTTATTATTTCTAGTGGTCCTTAACACTACTAGTTACCCAAGATACGATGAGAGCCCATATGGTCTGTTTGTAATTAATTTGGGGCAATCCAGGACCTCACTCCCCCATAATACTCTGGCAAATCACAAGTTGTCTCATTTCATCTCTCTCCTCATCTTTCCTAAAAATCATAGATTCACAGTTCATAAAATTATGCTTTCAATTCTCTGTATGCATATTTTCTGCAAACATACAACCCAAACCCTTTCCAGATCACCTAAGTCCAATGACTATGTCTTTTATTTTCTGTTATTTTCTGTTTTTTATGTAATTTTTTTTAGTTGTGGTTGGACATATTTATTTATTTTTATGTGGTGCTCAAGATCAAACCTAGTTCCTCACATGTGCTAGGGGAGTGCTCTACCTCTGAGCCACAACCCCAGCCCCACTTTTATTTCATCTATTTTCATCATGATATTTTCAATTTGGAATTCCACCTATTGTTAAGTGACCTTTACTTTCTTCCCCCAGCACAAGTTAAATCAGATTTTTTTATGTACACAGTTAACCATTCTTTGTTACACTTTAAGAACAAAAGAAGATAAAAAAGACTAGATTTCTACCATTTTATAAAGAAAAAAATAAAACTTCACCCCAGGGAAGAGTATTAAGAAATGTATAGTATACTGAATGTTAAGAAATCAGATAGTGCAAATGATTAAAACAAATATTAAGAATCATAATTCCAGAAGCAATAAGAAAATGCAAATTATTCCTTTTAATGTGCAGGGGGGGATAAGATGTAGAAAGTGAATAACTGGAAGAAATTTTCTAAATTTCTAGAAAATATATATTTATGTATAAGTAAATAAAGGTTTTCTAGGTGAAAATACTGTAAGAATTATCAGAAATTTATTCTTTAATTATTAACTGCTTTTATCAGTTAGGATATTATATGTTTCTGTAATTAACAGAAACAGAAGCTCAAAATATTTTAAAAATCCCCAGCTCCCATAACAAGAAGTTATGAATAATCCATTTAGTACCTCAATGATGTCATTAGGTAATAAAGTTCTTTCTATCTCTTTGCTCTTCTGTTTATATTTCTGGCTTCATCTGAAGGTTGATTATCCTTATAGTTTCTCATTAGCAAAGGTATATCCTCTCTATAAATGCCTAGTAGAAGGGAGCCTTTCCTTCACCCATGAAATGCGGCCATTTCTGAGAGTCTGAAGAGCCAAGATTCTATTAACTAAGAGAATAGCACACGCATGTTGCTTAGACATGAGCCACCATGAAACTGAGAATTAAGGTAGTTTTGCCATCAAGAAATGAACAAATTGAAGTTCTATTAGGAAGGAGAAATTGGTGAATAGATTTAGAGTAGGCAAATAACCACTTATAGAAGTGTGAGTCTGTCCCCTCCAAAGAATTTCTAGTATATTTTTCATATTTCCTCACCATAGCACCAGCACAAAAAAACTCACATGGCTACTCAACAGATGCTTCATTGTTCTGCCTGATGGGGAATTTGAAGAAGCATCCTCATTATAGATAAGAAGTGAGAATTAACTGAGTAGTGAAGAGTAAACATTAAAATACTGGCAAAAACTGACTTGTTATCTTGGATTTAGTAATCGCCATGCTGGGCATAATCAAAACATGTATAAAAAGCTTTTGAAAAAAGATGTGGTTCAATCTCATAAATGTGCTATGGACCATAAAACATAATCCATGCAATCAAAAATAATTTCAACATACATCAAATCCCTTACTTATGTTTGTCAGATACCATGACAGAAACATAATCCCTAGAAATACTCTTAGGTTCTTCTTATTTTTCTCTGCCATTCTATGCTTTTAGGTACTTTTCCATTCTTTTATTTCTCCCCCAAAGTTTGTTCAACGCTCCCTGTTCATCAAAAAGATTTATCCCAAAATAATAAAAAGAGGTAAAATTTCAGAACCACCATAATTACTATGGAACAAATTTGGTAGAATGGGCATGATGTTAAAGAATTTTAAGTATTGGGATTATGTATTTATCTAAAACACACACACACACACACACACACACACACACACATCTATATATATATATATATATATATATATATATATATATATATACATATATATATATATATTTACAAATACAAGTCTTTTAAAATTTTATTTTTATTGTCAGAATTCAATAGTGATGATGATATACAGGGGGATAGAAATACTCATGCACAACTGCTGATGGGGAGTGAGACAGTTTGTAGATTAAAGCTTTAAATTTCTCAATTATTGTGATCCTATACTTCTACCTCTGTAATTTTAGAGATATTGAAGAAAAAAAGATAAAATATAAAACCAATCCAGATTTGCTTTTCTAAATGTAGTTCATAAGTATAAATTATTTTAAATAACCTAAACATACAATGCATAGGTAAAAGTTAAATTCTAGATCATCTCTGAAATATACTATTAGAAATGTTATTTACAACACAACCACATTGAGGATGACAATGACAAAGATGAACTGTGTTGTTAATTATATTATAGAACTCACCCAGTTATTAGTATGTTCAACTTGGAATTTATGTTTTGTGAGCTAACGTATTTCCCCTTCTGCTTGATTCTTATTTGAAAAGAAATTTGCACATAGTGTCAGCCTAAAGTATTTTAACTAATTCACAAACCAAATAGAAGAGCATATTAGAAAAATTGTACTGTTTACCAGTGAAATTACCTAGTGTTATGGTTTGAATAAAAATTGTTCCCCAAAGACTCCTATGTTGAAGGTTGTTCCCCAATGCAACAATATTCAGAAGTAGGAATTTTGGGAACTGATTGATTGGATCATGAGGGTCTGACTTCATCAGTGGATAAATCAACTGAAAAATTTATTGCTGAATGAATTATTGGGAGCTTGTGGAAATTGTAGGAAGTGGAATCTAATTGGTAGGGAATGGATCCTTGAGGGAATGCACTCAGGGACCATATCTTATCCCTGGTCTCCTGCCCACTACCCACCACCATAATGTGAGCAGATTTGCTCTTCCACACCCTTCTTCCATATGATGTTCTGCCTTCCCACAAGCCAACAATGAATGGAGACAGATGACCATGGACTAAAACCAAGCACTAAAATAAATCTTTCCTCTTTCTAGGTTGCTTTTTAAAAATCTATTGTGTTGTGGGATGAAATGATAAATCACACAGAAAATTTATACCAAGGAGTGGGGGTTTTGTTGTGAATATGCCTGACCATATGGTTCAGAAGTTTTGGGAATTGGTTTACAGGAGAAATTTAGAAAAGTTTAGAGATGCAGGCTAGAGAAGCATTAGAATGTCATAACCAGAGATTAATGGGTATTTCTGATGTGAGCTCAAAAAAATGCTGCATACAGTAAACACTGAGTTCAGATGGGAATGGGATTCCATTGGAAACTGGGCTATAAGCACTCATGTTAAATTCTGGCAAAGAACTTGTTCACGTTTTGATTATTCCCTAAGAATTTGTGGGGAGCATAGTTTAATGAATCTGGTAGAGGAAATTTCAAGGCAGCACAGTATTCAGGAAGGGCTATGGATATTGCTTCCTATATTTTCAGGTTTATATTGAGAATCAGGATCAAAAATGAGATTCAAAAGATTTGGAAAACTTTCAGTTTGGCCAGAATAGAAGGCAGTAAAAAAATTGGGGCCCAAGAAAGAAAGTGTGGTTGCTGAAGAGATTCACATTATTAGAGAAATGTGATTCACATCATTAGAGAAACAATCTAGTCTAATCTGAGATAATAGAAAAGATACCTTGAGGGCACCTCAGGAATCAGCAAGTCCCCCGACCTACTGCAGGTTCAAGAGTACAGAACTGAAGACTCCCTTGAAAGTCTTTGCTTTCAGAAGAGAACACTGTGGTACCTTGCTCTGAAAGTAACACCTAGGAAGCTATTTCTCCAGGAATAATTTGATGATGTTCAGTCACCTAGGCACTCAGAAGCTGCTGTAGTTGTGGATCATGTGGGCCCAGTGACAATCTGAGCTGGAAGCAGACCATGGCACCATCCACATGGTGCTAGTTTTGCAAGAATATAAGTGTTGTGGGGTCATGGGGATTTCCACTGTGATTTTAAAGGGAGGTCACAACTGTAGAAAGATGACTCACATACCTAGGTATCAAAGAAATGTTTAGCTTTAAAAAAACACAGAATTGTGGATTAGAGAATCCATAATAAGGAATAAGGAAGAAACAAACATGTTTATCTTTCCAACATGTCAAAATTTTAATTAATTATTCAAGGCCCATTAATTTCTGAATAAAATTTATATTACTAAGCTACAAATAGTAGAATTTTCTTATCATGATAAGCACACCTACAAAAATTAGATGAATTTTTTTAAATTTTTTAATAGTTTCTCATTTCTAATATGTGGATATTTACTGCTACTTGGCAATGTTGCTTTTTACATTATTAATTGAAACAATAATTTAAGAAAAATAAATTAGTCTAGCATTTGCACAATCTGTGATGAAACTTTATGTGATATGAATTCCAACTCAAGTTGACTAAAAAAAAATGAAGATGAATTAGGAAGTAGAATTAGGTATCCAAATAGAAATAGGAAATAATAACTTTTAAATATCAATGAGGGCTGGGGGTATAGCTCAGTGACAGAATGCTTGCTTCACATGTGTTAGGCACTGGGTTTGATCCTCAGTACCACATAGAAATTAAAAAAAAAATAAAATAGAGTCATACTGCTCATCTGCAACCACAAAAAAGAAAAAAAAAATTAATGAATCAAACTAGGAAAATGTATGGAGTACTGGGTTTGGAGGAAAAAATATTCTCAATAGCAATAAACTAGAATGTATTTGTAATCTACCAAGATATATTTTAAGGTCTTATAGAAAGGTATTTTTTCCTTGAACATATGTGCTTAGGTAAAAATTTGAAAAAGAGTTGAAGGCTACATCAGGTCATAGAAAGGGAAGAATCGGCAACATAAAGAAACCATTTTTCCCAAATTATCTTTTAAATTAAATACCTTACCAATCAAAATCTCAGTGCAAAACTGAAATACTTATTCTAAAGTTTATCTACTGAAAAAGTATAAAAATTAGATTTATTTTGAAAGTAAACATTAATTATCTTAAATATAAAAATACGAGTAGAGAAATGTGCTAGCATGTTAACGTGCAGTGGCGGAAGAATGGAGTAAATCCAATTTTCTTCCTCTAAAGTATTTAGATTTTCTATAGTAGACATTTAACATTTTACTTTTAATTAAATATTATTAATAGAAATACAAGGAAATGAAATATCTTTATTTTCTAAAATAAAAATAATAACAGAGATTTAACAAATTAGAAAAAAAACATTTAATCACAGAACATAAAGTATAATGAATGGTTAATATGAAAGATTATAAGGCATTCAAATTAGCTACCACATTTAGAGTGCCTACTCTGTATCAGACTTTTCTTTAGATTGATATCATACTTCTAGTAAGATACAATGTTGACAATATTTTTCAAATACAAAAAAAATAGGTTTTTTTCCTATTAGGACTTATTTCAACTTTATAGGAAGTTACATCAAAACACATCCCCATTAATGAATGATTAGCATTTTCTTTGAAAATGCAGGTTTACATGTAGGATTGTACAGAATATATTCACATCTTTCTTGAACTCTATATAAGCATTTCATGTGGACAATTTGTGTAAATCTAAATAATTCAGGAAGTAAATTCAGAATGGTGTCATATATGATGAGAAAGTTTACTCATCATTTAAGTCCTCCCTTCCTCCTTTTTTTTTGCATTACAATTAAACCAGCAAGTATATCTGTTCACTAACCATTTCTGGTACCACACTTTATGTTTAAGTTTTTCAGAAAAAGTTTTTGTATTAATTAAATATAAGTACAAAAATACCCTTTTCATTCATCTTCAATATGAAATTAATAGTCTTATAGAAACAAATGGGCAAAGGAGGAGAAATTTTATTATATGGAGATGAACAATTTATGATATTTTATTTCAAGGTGGCAAAGCTAGAATGCTCACATAGCTATAAATCTGAAGTTTTTAAAGTTGTAGCAGATAAATAAATCTTTTAAATTTCAGACTCCAGCTGAAATAAGAAGAGACCGTAAGATAAAAAAAAACATGCCAGGAACATTGAACTATTCATATAATTAAGGTTAACCTATCAATTGTGTCCTAATTATATCTCAGTCTGACCTCAGGGTATGGTCAGGTTCACCAGACAAGCTATTATATTCTTTCAAGATATTCCAAAGGGCATCATGCATTTATGAAACTAACAGAAAATAATGTCAATATAAAAACCAGTGGAATCTATCATAGTTGAATCATATTGGAAGCTGTAGAAAACAAGATGCCTGTGAGGGTGTTGAAATAAGCAGTGAGCAGCATCAAACATTTGAACTAAATCAGTTCCTGATTTCATCCAAATGTCTGAGAAGGTGAGTGCATCTTGGACTGAAAGAGCAGTCTGCTAGGAAACTACCCCAGAGCCAAGGTTGTATAATGCAAAGCCTCGAATATATTTATCCAAAGACATGAAAATAAAGATTGGTAACATAAATCAAGGGCCAGAGAATTCCTTCTGCCTATTATTTTTTTCAGCTTTATATGCTGATTCATGATTTTAAAAAAAACTTTTTATTTTTCTCCATTGTTTCATTAGGGAATAAATTAAAGCAGATAAGAACTCCCATTTTTTTTTTCAGCCAAGTAATCATGAGGCTCTAGACTAAGGAACTATGAATAAGTTATTTATTGGGATTATTCACAGAGTTTTGATTAAACACTGTTGAAGGAGGATCATATAGCTAAATCTGTACATTTATTCAAACATATGGCCTTAATTTTTCTTAGAGAATAAGAAAGTAAGATTCCTCACAGAGAATCTAGAGGCAGTTTCAAAGGATGAGAAATTGAAAATAAAATAATTATTATTTTGATGACAGGTTATTACCAGTTCTGTTATATACCTGGACTTGGTAAATCTTTCAGGAGAAGCAGATGATCTAATCATAGGACACCTGTGATCTGAAAATTAGCATGATTAGTCTGATAAATGGTATCTTCATGTGGGATAAGGAATGGAGTAGAAAAGAAGGATATATAGTTATAGGTTATGGAGGATTTCGATGGGTAAGTCCAAAGCCCCATAGCTAAAGGAGGAGTGGCTTATTTGTAGAACCGAAATCCTTCACACTGGCTGGACCTCATATGAATGGATAGAGTATATTCTAAAGAGGAAAGTAAAACTAGATGCTTGTGCACACATTTTGTGTACTGTCTACATCATGGGAGTTTGGACTTCTCCTTGACATTATTGGGAAGTCAGAGAGTACTGTAGTCCAATCCACATTTTAGAGGCAAGGCTAGAGACAGGAAGGCCAGGTTTATGTCAATAGTATGGTAGCAACTGTCTTAGTAATGAAGTAAATGCACTGAAGTTGAGAAGTTGCTACTAAGTCATTATTATATCATCTAAAAATCATGTAGTTGAAAGATAAAATAATTATTTTGTTTTCCATTTCATTGTATTAAAGCTAGGTTATTTTCTTGCTTGGTCAATTATCAGTGTATTCTAACCAGTCTGCTCTGTTCATCAAATCTACCTATTCATTCATTAACATGCAGGATGGCTGCATTTAAAAAATTAAAATAGGATTTTATTGCTCCATTGCTTAAAATTATTCACTGTCACCCTACTACTCTTGGGGTAAAGTCTAAATTCTGAGCATATCCTTTCTTATTCTGGACTACACCAAACTCCTTACCTTCTGGCCTGTTTACAATCTTTCTTCAGCACACAAGCCATATTCCCTTCCTATGACCACTCTTGAACACTAGACAAGATTAGTTCTTTTCTTAAAGTTTCATTTATTTGCCTTTTTCTTTTTATTCCTAATTGGAATTGTAAGCAATGATTGATACTTCCAGAAAAACAGTGAACTGCGTTGATAGGACAGGACACTCATTCATTTTACAAACACACTGAAATGATAAATGAAATATAACAAAAAAAGTTTAAGTGCATAAACAATGTCAGAAAAGGGCACAGTATTCCCTAAGTATCAACACTGAAGACAGAAACATTAAGACCAGAGCAAGGAGCAAAAAGTTATACTGTTAAGGGTACTGTGATATTTATTTTTATACCACAATTCGGGATCTTTCATGCCAATTAATGGATACCAGGAGATAAGTGTTGCAAAACATTATTCCCATTAAAAAAAAACAAAAAAACCTAATACTAAAAAAGCTGTATCCAATTCAAGAAAAGTTTAAAAAAGTAATGAAAACATTTTTAAATCTTCCTAGGTCTTAAGACAGGGAAAATATATCTATTAAAAATAGTAACTCAAACATCTTCCATATATAAGTATAAAAAGTAAATTTTATGTCCTATAATAGTGCTGTAATACTGAGGCTAGAAATTACAATGAAACTGATATAGGACTGCTTGAATCCCAGAAGAAATTCATAGGAAAAATCGATCATCTTCTGAGACACTTATAGATTCTAAGTCACAGGAGACTCCCATCAATAATTTATGTGTTTCCTGGATTCAGTATCGCCTCTCTGCTTGTCTCAATTTTTGGATGAACATCCTTAATTATGACTAATGCTATATTTGTTGGCAAAAATTCCTGCTCTTGGGGCTGGGGCTGTGGCTCAGTGGTAGAACAATTGCCTAGCATGTGTGAGTCACTGGGTTTGATTCTCAGCACCACATATGAATAAATAAAATAAAGATCCATCAACAACTAAACAAATATTTTTTTTAAAAAATCCTGATCTTGTTGCAAATGCCATAGACCCATAGAGGCTAAAGAAGGCATGCACACAGTATCAATGTTTTAGTGGCCTATTTTGCTGCTGTGATTAGGAGGACCCAACCAGAACAATTGTAGAGGAAGAGTAGATTAGAGGGCTCATGGTTTCAGAGGTGTTAGTCCAGAGAAGTCTGGCTCTATTCCTCTGGGCTCAAGGTGAGGCTGAACACAACAGTGGAGAGTATGGTGGAGGGAAGCAGCTCACATCATAATCATGAAGCAGAGAGAGAGAGAGAGAGAGAGAGAGAGAGAGAGAGAGAGACAGACTCTCTTCTCCAAATACAAAATATATACCCCATATCCATGTCCCTAATGAACCAATTTCTCCAGCCACACCTCACCTGCCTCCAGTTACTACCCAGTTAATCCCATCAGGGAGTATTTTACTGATTATATTAAGGGCTTAACACAATCATCTCTCCTCCAAACCTTCTTGCATTGTCTTAGGCATGAGCTTTTGAGAGATACCACATCTAAACCATAACAATCAATGAACAGAAAGAACTGACCACATTAGCACATTGGCCAGAATGGACCTGTGGACAAGCTGAATTTTCCAGCAGCAAGAAGACATCCCACTCTGGGAGCACACTTTGATCTGTTGGAAAGGTTGATAAGAATAAGACAACAGATAAATTATTCTTTTATCTTGCCATCAATGACCTCTTCAAAAATGCATTGATGCATGGAGGGTTGCTTGAGCTAGCATGAACGTCTGAGTACTTTGTTTTAAAGCTCTGGATAGCTAAGTAATGCCTTAACTCTTATCTTCTCTTGTCCCTGCCCTCCCTCACTCTCCTTGTTCCTTCAATTGTCCTTCCCTGGATGTCTCCCCTCCAATATTAATATTAATGTTAACTTTTAAGCTTTAGCCACAGGTATTCTTTTATTAGTGAATCTGTGCCAAAGATATCTCACAAGTAAACTGATTTATTGAAAAAAAATAATAACACAAGAAAACAACCAACATTGATTTTTTGGCAAACCAACCAAACATTACTCACAAGTGAAATGAAAACATAAAAACTAATAGCAAATACATATTGTAAAATAATGAAAGAAAATGAGAAAGAGAAATTATACAGAAATAAAAGAATATTATGAAAAAGAATATGCAGAAGTGAAATAGAGTAAATGAATAAAATAGACTATTATGTGGGAGAAATTATAGTCATTGAAAAAGCAAAAAGAAAAAAATTGAACAACTTAAGGAGATTAATTAGGTGAGAACAATGAGAAAATGGAAATTAGCTCTGAGGAGACTGATAATGAGATGAAATAGAAGAAAAAAGTTACAAGATATTAAGAATATGAAAAAGTTGTTTCAAAATATGGGTATTTTGGAATAATTTATAAGAAAAACAAGAAAGCAAAATTTGAAGTGATAATGGCTGTGCATTTTTTATAATTGAAGAGAACTGTTGTGTTTCAAATCGGAAAGCATACTGAGACCAGTGAAAGATGAGTAAGAATAAGTCCACATCATCATGAATCATGGTGAAATTGAAGAATCTCAAATAGGAAATATTGAAAACAGCAAGAAAAAAAGAAGACAAATTGCAAACTAGTGACATATATTAAACAGAAAGAACACTTCTCATTACCAACACCAACTCCTGGAAACCAGAAAATATCTCTATCAAGTTGAGATAAAATATATGCTGACTACAAATTCACTCACTCCCAATTAAATAGAGACATTTTTGGAATGATTAAAATAACTTATACTTCACAATTCTTGCTGGAAGACTTTCATAGTACTTTGTAAGCTATGACAGTAATAAGAAGGATGAAGGCCAAACTCAGAGATAATAAGTTGTTGCAAAAAGCCATAGAGAACAAGTAAACTAATAAATGAGTTCTTAGGTTTGAGGAAACATAAATTATGAACTATAAAGACAATAGTAATGTTCTTTATGCTTAAAAATAATAAGCAATTGAAAATAACATGAAACATGGCAAGAATATTTTAGATCATAAATTCTAGCAGTTAGAAATTAATATGTGAAAGTATATATAATATACATATTATTATATGAAAGTAAATAAGAATAATGGAAACATGATGACTATTCCTCCAAAGTCATAGAAAATTTATAGACAATTTAATGATAATTATCAAAGTGATAGAAGGGTAAAATGATGTATTAAAATTAAAGCATAGTAAAAATTTAAAATGTAGATATAATGGTAAGATTATCAATAATCATAATTGATGTAAATATATTATATATGCCTGTTACAATGTGCACTTTTACAGATAGATGATAAAACCAAATCCAGGTATTGCATGTTATTTACTAAAGGTATACCTAAAACATTTTATGTTGAAAGTTAAGAATAAAAACTTATAATAAGTTGTCATTAACCATGTAAATATAAAATATTAATATCAGAAAAAAATGTTTAATAGAAAAATTCATAATTCATAATACGGCATAATTTGTAGTTAAAGAATCAAGTCTATAAAAAATATACTTCACATATGTGTATATGAAAGTTATTGCTTCAACATGTAAGTCTGCTTATAATAGTAAATATACATAAAATTATATTCATATGTAAATATTATTTATATATTATGCTACATATACAATAAATGTACAATGCAAATATATACATATACATACAGAAGTAAATAAAGTTATAAGAAAGTCAAAGCTTAAGATAAGCAATTGTGAATGTTCATTATAGTAATGCCAGAAATATTTATAAATTATCACAACACAATGGCTCAAAAGAGTAGTTGTTATGATGGGTATGACAGAAGTCAGCTCAAAGGCAGAGAAAAAGATGAGGTCAATGAACTAGAGGACCTTGTGCAGTCAAAGTGTTATGGGGGAAATATGCATTAGAGAGCTGAAGACAGGAGGTTGAGCCATTTGTATTCTACTTGCTAGAATTCACATTAATTATAAGAATAAAAAAATGAGTTATGTAAATTGCCAAGGAACTATATTATTATCAAAGGTAGTTATTACCAAACCAATTGAAATTGGCTGCAGATATAATAAGGTGAAATTTGTATAAAAATTGTACACTCATTTTCTGTTCCGAATACATACCAAGGGCAAGACACAACTTCCAAAGAGAACAAGAAATTTCAGTATGTTTTTAAAGAGTGAGTATTATTACACAGAAAAAAAAATAGAAAAATTATTTTTTTAAAAAAGTGTGTTTGAAGATTTCTTACAATTCTATGAATTAATTTCCAATTTCATGGTATTTTTATTGGTATTTCACCTTTGGAAATGAACTTGTGTGCACATATCTTTGGAGCAGGCACTTAACAAAGGCTAAATCACTTAAATGCATTCATCTGATTACCTTTCCCTATTAAAATACACACAAGGTTTCTGACTACCCCTTTAAAGCCCAAACGATATATCAATAAATTAAGAAAATTATCTGAATCATCCTAGCAAAAAATTTGCTTTTAACCTTGAATACTGGGTCAATAAGATATTTTCTGGAACTTGTGATGATTTTGGAACGCTGTGTTCAAGCTTGCCTTTCTTTAATCAATTAAGAAAATGAGCCTCTATAAAATTAATAATGTAAACAAGCAAATTGTGGCCTACAAGAGTCAAGGGCAAATAACTTCTCTCAATTATCAACCCATTTGAGCAAGAATATTTCTGGAGACTTCAGGGTTATATTATTATTAAAATATTATAAAAATATTGCAGTAATTACACTAATATAATACATTAATATATTATCAAAGAACAATAAGATATTCTAAGAAATGTTTTGTGCTGTTTCTCTATCTTTCCTACTTTAGTTTATTTGAATGTTCTAGTAGTAACAGGATCAAGTAATATACCTGGTGCATAAGAACCTGAAAATAAATTTTAGTATCACCTTTGAAGTTTCATTTTATTTTCACTCATATCAGAATTTCAAATTGATGGATAACCTAAAAAAAGCATAAATTAATAATTTTTCTGAATCTAATTAAATAATTGACTCATGTTTACAAGACACCAGTATATACACACATACTGCAAAAGTAAATATTGAATATCATTTTTAAAGGCTCTATTTTCTTTCCCAAACTTCTCACCTCATCTATCCCTCCTTTTCACTAACCAAAAATTCTATTTAATCCACTATTTATTCTTCCTCATTGCCTTGTTAATTAACATAGTTAGCAAAAAGCATGTTCTGCACAGTGTAAAATAAACACTAAAAGGGCAACTATGATTATGATGTCCTTATTAGTTATACTTAAATTATTTTTATTTTAATTATTAAACAACAACAAATATATCAAAATCTGATTGCAGATTTTAAAAATGAGTAAAATATCAGCAGAAGTAATCCTGTATCACACTGCAGCTTTCATGAGAATGTCATCATTAACCCCTAGCTCACTTGGACCTCTGAAAGCCAGCTTATTCCTTGGAATGTCCCAGCACGTTCACCATGTGATAAGCTGACCCTCACTGTGACTCTGCCCCATCCTTTCCACTAGGGCTTGAGTTCATCATGGCAACTTTTCTCTTACCCTTTCTGCCATCTACACATTTAATGTCAACTTCTAAATAGAACTTTGACAAATAGTATCACCTGTCTTTTTTCCAGTCCTAGTTTTTTTGGACAGGAAGCAGAGGTCAAAATGAAATTTGCATCCAAGTGAATATTGTGCCCAGATGCTAGCAAGTCTTTCACAAGTGATTATGAAGAACTTACACTGATGAATCCATCTTTACATGAATGACTCATCTCAGGCTATGTGTTACTTGCACCCTTCCTTCTCTCTGTGTAACTGTTTGGCTAATTATTTCTCCCTGTTACACTATAAATTCCATAAAATAACCCTGCAGCACCTTCTTTGTAAAATAAATCATTATCCTTTGTCAAAGAAGTGCGTAATTGCAACAAAATAACTTCAAAACTGCTTACAATTGGCTTTTTACATTTGACAAATATGGAAGAGAATAATTGCCTCCAGACAATGTATAACCTTGATTTAAATGACTTATTATGCACACTTTGCACATATGCGACAAAAATAATTTTCCTCCCTACAGTTCCCTTTGCTGACAAATGAATTTGTTAGGTGGAAAACAATATATATTTATAATTCCCTTACCTGTTTTATAAGTTTAAATATCTCGTATTCACTCCTCTTTTACATCATTGCCCTACTTTTTAATCTATGAAATCATTTTCATTTATGTTACCTTCCTAAAGTGAAAGGCAGCACAAGTCTAAAAATGTTTTAAAAGTATATTATAAAAATATGGCAGCTATAATGATAAGAGTAGTATGTATATTTTTTCCCTCCCTGTAAATGAACACATCATTAATGCTGTAGTGGTGTTCAAGTAGGGGTAAGAGATGGTATAAAACATAACCAAATAGGTCCTAAAGGTTCTGCAGACCCTCAGCTTACATATATGTCAATTGAGCAAATTCCAGTTTTCATAATAGGCAAGGAATATGCTCTAAATGTTCTGAGGTTTATGCAGACATTTTAAAAAGTTACAACCTTGTAGGTTAGTTTTCTTATATATTTTAACTTTATTACTAGATTACTGATCATTGAATTGGAAATTAGATGGGATGTTGGGAGAGGGGTCTTACTCCCCTTCAATATCACTAAATAGGAAAGAAAAATGCTAGTAAGATAAAGGACAGATCAAGCAGAATTTAAACCACTTAAGAAGGTCTATCATGATTTTGGTCATTATTTTGGTCATTATTATTTGACTTTACCTTTATTTTTGTAAAACATGAACTCTGACCATATTAAGAAATGTTCCAAATGGTCTGTAAGGTTGGCACATGTATAAAAAAGTCAAATAATTAAGAAATTACCCTCAGAAATAAAATATATAAGGACAACTTCTCTATAGCAACACATTTGGATCTCTTATTGGAAGTCAGCTTCAATATAGACATCATATGAATTATCAAGCACTGAAAGGAAGAAAACAGCATCTTTGCTATCTCAGTATCTCCCACGTGAAAGTCAGTGAAGAAAAATTTAGCAGTCTTCACAGGATTCTGTAAATTTTGTATAAAATATTTAAAATATGTTAATCAAAAATATAGCATAAGAATATTTGGATGCTTTAATTGACCACCAAAAATGTAGCAAAGTGAAATACTTCAAAAGTGGTATTTGAATATCACTGGATATAACTAGATGCAGATATTCATTCATTCAATCAGATATAGGCTGTGATGCACACTAGATATATATGTCTCTGTAGGTGTATACACATGCACATACATATACCAACCCTTCTATGTGGCCTGGCTGAAATCAAAGACTGGAAATGCACAGCACCAAAAGACACAATATCCTTGTACCCATAGTACCCATGTATATCAGAATATATGAATAGTGACAAATACCATGTAGCAAATTATTAGATTGGTGGGTGGTGATAGAGCATGCCTGAGAATCATCAATAAATAAGGAATTCAACAAGACTCTCTATGAAAATATGTTTAAACTGAAACATGCAGCACAAAGAGGAAAACATCAAGGAAAAAAATAGGATTAAGAGGAACCCAGACAGAGACTAGTTAATGCAAGAACCATCAACAGAAACAGGGTTTATGTGTTAGGAAAAGAAAGAACACTGGAAGGGGAACTTGGGGACAGTGTCATATTAGAGAGGTGAATAGGAACCAGGCACTGTAGACTTGATAAAGAGTTTGGGGATTATTATAACTGAAGTGAATAAGCATTCATGGTTCTAAGCTTCGATGTTTCTATTAAGAAGATCCCTTTCTCTTATAAGTGGATAATGGATTATGGAGAGTTAAGAGAAAATGAACACCTGATTAGGGGCTTGTAGAAATCTATTCAAGAAACAAGCATAGCTTATACTACATTTGACAAATACGGACACAGAAAGAAGTATCTACAATTGTAATTGTAGACACAGAAAGAAGTATCTACAATTGATGATTCAGGAGGGTAGAGAGAATGAAAGAGGGGTGACAGGGTGAAGAGTCCCTTGCAAAGCTCTTATCATGGTGATGGTCCCACTTACTGAGTTATGAAGACTCAAAGTTAACCAGTTCTATAGGAGAAGAGACACTGGGAATGAGTCACGGTTTAGACATTTCAATTTTGAAATGTTTATGGGTCATCTAAGTGAAAAGTTGAGTGAATAGGATAAAAAGGGATTAAAATTGTGTGGTCATGTTCAGGATGAATCAGATAGCAAAAAAATAATAATTATAATGCTGTGAAGGTTTTGAAATTGTGTAAGAGATGGTGAGACACTCTTAGGAAAGCAAATGTCTCATTTTATGATCACATTGCTAGATTTCATTGTTAAGTGAAGGATACAATATCTCCATTTTGAATATCTTATTCGGATTATTTTTTAAAGGCCAAAACCCCCAAAAGCCATATTTGTTTGATAGATTTTGTTTTGTTTTGAGGTATTGTGGATTGAACCCAGGACCTCAAACATAATAGGCAAACTTTCTACCACTAAGCCACAATCCAATCCTTTGTATCATTTTTTATTCCATTTAATAATTTTACATGTTTACATTCATAATAAAAATGTTATGAAATATGTCAAATTTTAAATATTCATTTTTTCTTTAAGATATTTCTCATTAACATTTTTGATTAATACCTTTTGACATTGTAATATCCATTTATACAGATGTGCTTTAATCAGTCAAATCCTAATTTAAATATTTATGTTTTTTCCAAATTTCCCCATTTTGGTAGGATGGGTTAGTTTATTTATTTATTTATTCATTGTTGACATTCAGATGGTTGAATAGATTCAGAAGAAATGCTATATTATGAACATTTGTTCTATGATTGCTTTGTACCAAAGTATTATTCATTCTCCATTTTTCCTTCCCCATTCTACAGAAATTGTAGTAGCCAAACTTTCACTGGTGATTATGCAGTTAAACTGTTCCTTAGAACTTGTGAGTTGGATTTGTACTGCTGATCTTATTTAACTAAATTATTATACTTTTTTTTCTTTTTCAATGTAAAATGTGGTTTTATTTAGTTTCTTTTCTCTTAAATAAAAATGTTTCAATATAAATTACTTTTAAGAGTTGAATGCATTGAACAAACCACAATGCATTATATTTTGTGCATAAAATACATGGAAAGATGTAAAAGGAGCCCTTTGTCACTGTTTTTAAAGTGTGATTTTTTAAAAAATCAAATGTACAGCTAAATCAGTAGAAATAAATACTTTGAGATATAAAAGGATGACATTCTTCATGGATTTTCTCTGCTACTAAAAAATGATTTAATGATAAATTCCAGCAGGAAAGAATCCCTTTTATTAAATTACATATTTCTTTGATTAATACTTAGGGAGGGTTTTCTAACCAGCTCCTGCTGAAGGTCTGCCAGCTTTACCCAGGGGCGGTGGTTCTTCTTAGCAGGAGGTTGTCCTCATGAGTAGGTGGACAGTGTCACACCTGTCATGGTCCTATCCACCCCCAGACTCCCCAGAGAATCAAGAATGACCTTCTTAAGATCTACAGTATATCAGTGTTCTCTCATTCCCCAACTTTAAATTTCCCAGGGACATGTTCACTTTATCTAACATAAAACCCAATTGTTACATATTTTCATCCCTCTCTAGACTTTTCCCCAATTACTGAAGATCTGGATTTTTTTTGCGGGGGGGGGGGTGTTTGTTTGTTTGTTTTTCTACTACTTGAAAGCAAACAGACTAACTCCTGCATGGGGTTGTTTCTCTTATGCTTGGAACATTTGGTTCCCCATTCTCTATGTATCAGCCTCCTCATCATTTAAGTCTTCATTTTGCCACAGTCTGGCTGCAGCAAAATAACCAGGGGGTGACGAGGAACTTGTGTACATGGATACAGCAGGAGTGGGAGCCATTTATTGTAGGACAGGAGCGGTATATATACATTTCACACAGCTTATCTTAATTAACATAAACTAGATACAGCAGTCAACCAATAAGGCATCTCCACACTTAATGGCTCGCTGGCATTACTTTAAAAACCACTCCCTCTGGCAAAATGCCAGGCGCCATCCTGACTTGTTTACAGACTCTAACACCATTTAACTGTCATTATGTTGATATTTCCTCAGAAATCTATTCCCTGATCCAATATCCCAAATTGATGCCTTAGTCTCCATTGTTTTTTAAAAATCACATCTATTCTTTTTCCTGGCATTATTTGCTTCATACTTATCACTGTCTGAAATGGTTTTGAATATTTAAGGTATTTCTAGTTGAAATTATTATTTACATGTCCACTGTCAAATGTGCTTTTATGTAACTAGTGTCTAGTTTTTTTTTTTCCTCTTACTTTATTAACCCTTCAAAATATGCTTCATGACCAACATTGATTTTGCTAAGGGAAATATTCCTACTTGTTCTTCTCTTTATGTTAGTACTTCTGAGAGCCTCTAGGATAATGCTCAAATGCCTTGAGATTAGATTGGAAAGTTTTCCATTTTTAGGGACCTATATTTTGATCCTGTGTTGTTTTAATAACTATCTGATCACCAAGTTGCTAAGATAATCTTAGAATAATTATAGGAAAGGGAAAGAAGAAAGCTAGCAAGTATTTATATCCATTGTATTCTGGAATTTTAAAAAGTTCATCTCATTGATTAGACATATTTCATTAGATGGAGGTGTGACTATTCATGAGCTGTACAAGGTGCCCCTGATGTACTTCCTGTGGAACAGTTTGAGGTGGCTTGGCAAATGGCTGATGCCTTGAGCAAACAAGTTTCCCCTTCTTTCAAGAGGATGAACCTGTAGTGGATAGTCTTGCTTGGTAATAAAGCATACCTCTGAAATAGATATAAATTTCTCCTACAGATTAAGAAACCAAGGCTCTCAGGTCAATAAGTTCTTTGAGATTTGAGGGTCTAAATGTCTGTGCAAGAGTTCATCTCTCTTCACTCATGGTCTCTGCACTTTGCTAAGCTTTGCCACCTCTTGGAATATTTCAATGATTTTTCTGGTTTGTTCTACAGATTTATCAAAAACAATATGCCAAAAACAAACTTTCCATCACTGCTCCTCTTCATATTTTTTTTCGCTTTCTTTTAATTTTTTTTAATATCTTTATTTTATTTGTTTATTTTTTATGAGGTGCTGAGGATCGAACCCAGGTCATCACACATGGTAGGCAAGCTCTCAAGCGCTCTACCACTGAGCAACAACCCCAGCCCCTATTTTTTCCCTTTCAAAGAATGTAATTGCTACTTACCTAGTGAATTATTCCTCATCTATATATCCCACCAGTTGTCAAAGCCTGTGCATCCTATTTCCTGAATATTCCTCTTTTAGAACACAATTGTGCCTGGGACTAGACTTCATTTCCCTTACCACTCCCATGGTTTAGTCTTTCATCATTATTTCTAGAATTTATCATAGAGGTAGAACTAGTTTTTTTTTTTTTTCTCTTACTTTACCTCTCCAAAATATGCTCTCATGACCAACACTCATTTTGTTTAGAAAAAAATTTGTACATGTTCTTCCCTTTACATGAGTACATCTGAGAGCCTCCAGGATAATGGTCAAATGCCTTGGGGTTACACTGAAAAGTTCTCCATTTTAGGGACATATCTTTTGCTCCTCTATTGTCTTACTTGAAGTTTTAGCACATTTCACAGACTTTAAGTGCCATGCTTTTATAATCATGGCCCACTCATCATGAATCCAACTCCATGACCAACTCCTCCTCTGTTTTAAGTTAATGCCACATCCTTTGGGATGTTATCTGGACCTCTACATTTAAGGTAGAGGTCTTTCAGTCCATTACTCTTCACCTTTAAATGCAAATTTCTCAGACTTCATTTCCTGCCCTAACATAAAACATTTGATTACACTATGAATTCTTGAGATGGAAGATCGTGTTCTTCTACTTGAGGGTCACAAGATCCTAAACACTTAGTACCATGCCTAACATGGGGGCTTTTGATACGTATTAACTGAAAACAAAAATATGAAGGAAAAAAATGTACTTTTCCATGTTTCACAATTTTTTTTGGCTATTAGCCTCTAGAGACATCTGAAAACATAAATCCACTGAAGGAGATAGTCACTCTATTTCTGCTAGGTCTAGTTACCTCATGGCTTAAATTCAGTTGGTTTCTGGATGGAAAACAACTACCGGCTGTCTCCTTATTCTTCCTGCTATATTTTGTCTCAACAAATGAATCTCCTTATGCTTCATATCAATCTCATCATAGAAACCCAGGAAAGTTGGGATTGAAGAGATAATGAGGTTTCCTAGTTGACTCTTTAAAAAGAGCCCAAATCATCTATTTTGGCAGGTATATATAATAATTCATTACCTATCTGTGAATGGTCTATGGCAAATTTTAAAGAAGTAATGAAATTTTAGTAATCATAGATAGCTCCATTATGATCTCTTGTACTAGATATATTTTATTGGTGAAAAGAAACCTAGTAAACAGAGAATAAATTTGCTCTTTTAATGAAATTGAGTGGGGCACTCTTCAGATGTATGCTACAAAAGTAAATTGGCTGCACATTGATACCATGTTAACGGATACAGAGCTGGAACTTTTCTCATTGGAGCGTAATGACTTTTCCCTTTAATACTCCACCTCCTTTAGTTCCAATTCTGGACAGCAATACATCCTGAGTATTGATATATAGCAGGATACAACCTGCTCTGCCTTTTATTCGTCCAGATTTTGTGAAGGTCACAGGGAACAACAATGCCCCTCATGTACTTATGCACTGTTACAGAACTAGGGCTCATTTCATCTTGGGTTTATTATTTGGAGATTTGAGTCTTGCTTGATTTGAGCTGCTTGATTTATTTTTTGCCTTTCCTTAAATTAAATATACTGTTGGTGCTCACACATTTTAATGTGTGTGTTTCATCAAATTTTTAAGTTTTATTCGCTTTTCAACATGACTTCTCCTGTGATATTAAGGAGAATGTGTATTTCAATAAGTATCTTTATTATATTGAATAATACTATCTTCATATTAAATACAACCACAGTTTTTCCTCTATTGGTTTTTCTTCTGTTCTATTTTTTTTAAGAAACATGAAAGTTCAGGGGTGGAGGGGAACTAAATATCCACCTCGGCCCCAATTCATGCCTGAACATCTGGAGTTTTGCTGGAACACTTCCTGCAATGTGGAGCTCATTTTCTCAAAAAGCAACATGTGCCACTTTCCAGAGGCTGTTATTGTTAAGGGCTAACATTTTATTAAAACTAAAACGGTTGCTTTCATACATAGCTTTTTGTACATTTCAAGGAATATCAAACTTCTAAATCCTCTTCTTGAGGACACCCTTTGAAAAAAGGTTTTAATATTGTCTGTCCTCTGTCTGCTCCAAGTGCATTTTTGTGTCTCCCTCAAGGTTAGCAAGCATCCTTTCCAGTGGTAAAACCTTCTCTTAACAGTTTGCTATAGCTTAAACATACACAATTAGTATATCATTCTGTTGTATGCAGAATAGAATATGATGATCACATCATTTTTATATTTTGTGTATTAAACTACAAAGAGTATAGACTAAGCATTTTTTTAGGGAACCTCTATTGTGTTGCTGTTTCTTGCGAGTTAAAATCACTAACCAAGCCAGGTGTGGTGATGCTTGCCTGTAATCCCAGTGGTTCTGGAGGCTGAGACAGGAGGATTGCAAATTCTAATCCAGCCTTAGTAAAAGTGAGGCCCTAAGCAAGCCAGCAAGATCCTGTCTCTAAAAAATGCAAAATAGAGCTATGGATATGGCTCAGTGATTGAGTACCCTTAAATTCAATCCCCGATACCCACCCCCACCAAAAAAAAAAAATCACTGTTGTTAAATTATGCAACTTCTATTTTATACAAGCCAGGTAACACTTTGCATACAAAGTAAAACAATTAATTACAACCACTTTGATTACATTTTACCTTGTTAGGTTGAGCCTAATTTTTCTCAAAGCCCTATGAAAGCACATGTTGAGGCACAGTGAGATCTTCAGTCAGATAAATAAAGCAAGATACAATACTGACTGAGAGGTATTTAAAATAAGCAGTTTGTGAAGAGCCCTACCTTCTACTCACTGATGGAAAATCTGATACAGCAATGAAATAAATAAAAAGAAGAAAATTCTTTCTTCATCTTTAGAAAAGAAAATGTGCATACTTTTGCATATTAGATAACATAGAGAAATATAATGTGAGACAATAATCTAATTAACTATGTTAATTATTGTATTAACAGTAAAACATTAAATTCTCACTCTAATAAACTTACTTATGAGTCAGCAGCACAATGGTATACACAAAAGCAAAATATTTAATCATAAATTTTATTTCTGTGTTGAGTATAAATTCCCATGGAAGGCAGATTATGTATTTTATGCAGCATTTAGATAAAAGGACCTCATAATCAAACTTTGTGGTGTTTTTTTACACTTTCCAAGAACAAGAAAGTAAAATAACTAGCATAACTGTGTTATTGTAAATAAATAAATAAATAAATGTCAGAAGTTAGGGTGGGCATGAGTCAAATTCTCTAATTGAGAAAAAAATAACAATTGGACTTTTATTCAAAAGCAATTTCTTGAGTACCTGCCATGAGATGTACAAGACCCTGCTCTAGTTCCTAGGCTAACAAAATAAACATCAACTCCTGCATGTATGGAATAACCAAAGAAAAAACAAAAGATTTAAACCAATATGTCAACTAATGTCAATATGAGGAAGTGAAAAGAAGGGAATGTAGATAAGAAAATCTAGATAGGTTTGGCATTCAATTTTTAAACAGGATGATATAGAAATACTGAGGTAAAATAGTTGAGTATTATTTGAAAGAGTCTGGGGAACAAGTGAGGCAAGTTCCTGAGATAACAGGATTCTAAATAGAGAAAAACAAGCAATACAGAGGCTGGAACATTCTAGGATGCTCTGGGAAATGCAAGAAAGCTATGTCAAGCTTGGTGATCCAGAGAACACACAGTAAGGAGATGAGGTCAGACAGAAGACCATGGTCCCAATTGCAGGGCCTTGTAGGCCTTTGAAAGGACAGTAGGTTTCAGTCTGAGTGAAGTGAGCAGGCATGGCAAGTTTTGACAGGAAAATGATACAATTTTACTTACTTTTTAAGAGGATTACTTTGGCTGCTCTATTCTGCATAAATGTAGGGGAGGGTTTGGGAGTGGAATCAGGGAGAAAAATGAGAATGTGGTTATAATAATCTATATTAGAGATGGTGGTATGTTTAAACAGGATAGTAGCCACAGAACTGGGGAGGAATTGTGAAAATTATTTAAATATTAGGAAGGTATAGTAATGTATTACTATAAATCCACCAGGGAGCATTTCTGAAAGAGAATAATGTTCATGTAGATCTTAGCCCCTTAACTTTATCCCCAGGTACAGTCCAAAGAAATCAATGTAGAAAATAATAAGAGATCCACAAAACAAATTGCAGACACAGATATTTAGATGTATTTTAATAATGTCAGGGAATAAATTTTTGATGAAGCTAAGAACAAACAATGAATATCATCTTTTGTTCTATACATTATTTGTAATTTTCTGGCTATTGTCCTTGGTATTATAATTACGTGATGCATTAAACTTGAACCAATCCAGAAAACTCAGGTAACATAAATAAAATAAATACCTTAATGCTTATCAAGTTTTATGCATGGTTCTTACATATCAAGTTTCAGAATCCAACCCTCCTTCTGTGGAAATCACAACAGTAGAAAACAAAACAAACTCTCCTTTTTCTCTCAGTTCCTTTTTTCTTGCTGTCAGTGCAGATAAATATGTCTATATGCTCAAAGTAAGAAACATTTGCCATGCCTTTTTGTTGATGTTGACTGACATTATAAACTTGTTTATTATTCAAAATCAAAGAAAGAAGAGGTAAATTACAAACAGTGACATTGTAAATTCTTGAAAGCTGTAAACACATATTCTGTGGTAGGCAAGCTTCTACATGGCTAACAATGATTTCCATTTGCTTGGTAGTATTCATATTCTCACACACTCCCCTCACCCTGGTTGTGAGCTTTACATAGTAATTTGCTTGCAATAAATCAGTTGTCAAAAATGATGGATAACACTTTTTTTATTAGGTGACAAAAAGACTTTGGCTTCCATCTTGGTGGCATTCTATCATTCTGGTACTCTCTTTTCTCCTTCTTTTTAACTTGCTGTTATGTTGTAGGATATTTAATGGGAAGTCAAAATGATAGGATGGAAAGCCAGAAGCTCATGAGAAACAGACCTCTGTCTAAGAGCTCATGCAATACTAAGTCCTGCCTATGTCCATGTATGAGGTCATTCACAGAAGAGCCTTGAGGTGACTGCAGATTTCTAGAACCAGAGGACACACCTGGATTCCTGACCCACACAAACTGTGGAATAATAAATGCATATTATTTTAAATGGCTATGTTTAGGATAATACAGTATACAGTGATAGATAATTAATGTAAAACACATTTAATCCATGGGTAGATTCAGGAGAACTGTCAAAACAACAGATAAACACCTGTAAGTAGATCACTTATTCCTTTAGTGTTCCCACTTCTCATGCCATTCTTCAAAGATACTGGTCAACTATCAATGTTATGGCATCAGAAGTTGCCTTTTGAGGACAATGAACTCAAGTATACTAGGTTGAGATGATGAGTTGATCAGAAAAGAACATATTTATCATCTGAAATGTGAGCTATATATTCCCCATTACTAACACCTAAACCTATGCAGAAAGCATAGCTGCAGATTATTACTTTATGCTGTTAACTTGTTTTGTGATTTCAAGATTCATTAATCTCAAAGTAGAATGTTACACTCTCTCAAGGGTTTGTGAGATGGAATCACCTCTTTTTTTTACCATTCCCTTTGAATTTTTACCTATTTCCATCATCCAAATGCTAAAATGTAAGTGGTCTTATACTAAAATTATATTGAACCAGAAGTCTCATTCTCAGAGGCAATATCATACTTAATGGCTGAAAAAATTCCTTTCCTATATTATAAAGTTTTCTTTACTTTAAAAGGAAAATTTAACATATGAACATATTAATGACACAGACTATGAGAACCCGGCCCATCACTTCTTATACAAAAATGACAGGATTTCCAAGATGGACGTCTCCTAAGGATTTGGTGTCCATAACTTAAGGGAATATTTTTACTTTATATAAAATTCCATTAAACAGTAAGTTCTTGTTTAAGTTTAAAATAGAATATCATTCTCAAAGCCACTAGTTATCACCCATTAATAGCAGAAAATGGGTCCATTGGTTTTTGGAATGCCTGTTTTTCAGTCTTCACGAGACATTTCTCAACTGAACTTCATTCCCTTTCTCTTGCATTAGCACTCTAGCTACTATTCTTAAAATCCAGAAGCATTAGTTTGCTTAATCTTATACTTAATTGATTTAGAAACCTGTTGTTCCCATTTATTAGCAACGAGATCTTAAAGGAGTTATCTTATATTTCTTTGTTTTAATTTTCTTTTCTCTAAAATGGTGATAATAAACTAAAGGACAACTGGTTTTATTTTTAAAGACTGTGCAAGATAATAAGAATGGAGTTTATTAGCTCAAATCTTAATTTGAAAATATAAAAGGGTTAGTGTTACATTATATGCTATGTCATACTACATTGGAATTGGAATGGGTATATGACTATTTGTTCTCTCATTTGAGGGAAGAGACAGATTATGATGGTGGATCTTAGATTTTATAGTAGAATGATAATTTGTCTTTCACTAATGTATTATTGGAATATAGTGTAGAAATTATTCAATTTTCATAAAACCAGAAACATCGAGGAACAGAAGTTAAGCTCCCCTATAAATGAAGAGTTAACTGTAAGTAGTTTAAATATGTTGAATTAAAATAGCTTCTACGTTTCTTGCATTCAAATCTTTAAATTAATTCTGAAAAGAAATTACTTAAAATATAAATATTCGTCATTTTCTCATAAAGCTCACTAAACCCTTAGCTCTGGTTTTTCTTGATATTTATACTAGAGAGAAATTCCTACGCAGTTTATCACTGTTTTGCTAGAGATTAAAAAACCAGGTAAACACATTCAAAATATAATTTTCTCTGAGTGAATAGGCAGGGAGAGATCTCTGAGATCCTTGTAATTTTGCTTTTTAGATCACCAACAATAGGTAGGTTGGTCAAAAGTGGAATAATCTTAAGAAAAGTAGCAAAATAAAAATGACCTCAATAAGAATGGATCCAGGTCAGTCAGTTTCTGTACTGTAGTCTCAATTTGGAATATTAAACCCATCACTTATTGCAGATAGCTTGTGATAACCAGGGCCTCCCAGACTGCCCACTTATGTTTTTAATAACATTTTCTAAACAATAGTGTCAATAATAGTATCACATAAATTTTAAAAAGATATTTTAGATATCTTATCCTTTTTATTAAAAATTTAATTTTTATTTTTAGTACATGCATAAGAGACTTATGTTTGAACTACCAAAATAAAGGCATTCCTATATTACTCTTTCATAAAACCTATCAAAACTACAAAATGCATGATACTAAAGTAAGGATTTTTCTATTTTTATGAAAATCTAAGGTAATGGAAAACCTAAACCTATAAATAACTGCCAAGAATAATGATATTCAGATTAATTTGTGACCTAATGCCTAAATTAGAACTCTCTATGTGTATGTTTATGTGTGTGTATATAAATTGTGTATATATAAATATATAATTACGTATGCATGGGAATGTTATATATAATTATATATGTGCATGCATATATATGTGTGTATAATACATACTATGAACACATGTATACATATTTTACACATATATACATACATGTATATATATATATACACACACACAAACACACGTGTGAATGTCTGCATCTATTCAGATACATTGCCATTTGTAATTTTTAATAACTACTAAACTAGACAGTACAGATCTAAAATGACTTTGACCATAAATAACTGGTGATTTGTCACCTTTTTGAGATAATATATTTAATGATTTGAATGAGTTATTGAAAAATATATGGGCTTTATTCTACAATATAGAATGGTAGATAATGGACCAAACAGGGAACTACTAAGTATTCAAAAGAACAAGGCTGTAGGTAGGGAAGGGGACAGTCAATGTCATGGAGCTTATCATGGAACACTGAAGAATTCTACAAAAATATAAGATCATCAAAAACAAAAGCATTTGAGAAAATACATCACTCTGGTCTTAGCTTACTTCTGTTTCATCAGAAAAGTTCAGAGGACTGAGTGCATGATAGTGTATACTCTGGCTTAGAGCAGATGGGGTAAGAAAGTATTCTGACAAATATAATTTTTCTCATCTTAATCTTCAGCAACAATCTGGTCCTAATAGCTCATTTAACCCCACTCAAAAATAAGTCTAATTCAGAAAGGACTCTACCAAAACCAGGTAAAGATACTATAACATAACAGGAGAATATATATACAAAACTAAAAGGAAAGTTTTATCAGACTAAGAATTAAGTGAATTTTTTTTCTAAAATTCCTATAAATAATATCAACATCCTGGGACAGCTTCACAGTTGGACCCTTCTCCATTCATTCCTCCATATGAGAATGATGCTGGGCTGAATGACGCACTGAGCCTTGTAAGACCTGACTCAGAACATCCAGATAAACCAAGCCTTGACTTCTAACCCAAAGAAACTATGAAATGATAGATGTAGAGGTTTTAAGCCATTGAGTTTATGATATTTTTGGTGCAACAGAGACAAATAACACAGCACACTAGGTCTAGGGAGTATGGGGAGGATGGCTGGAAGAACTGACTACTGTTTGGACCTATGTGCCGTGGTGTCCTCAGGTATTGTATGAGGCCTCTTGTAGAATGTGACAGAGCAATGTTGATGAGCCTTGAGCATCAATAGACAGGCAGACTGGGGTTGGCTACTTGTGTGTTGAAATGGTCTAATAGAGAATTCCAAGGAACACTACAACAAATAAATCTATGTGTGGAGATGGTAAAGGTAGTAGGAGATCAGAACAAATTTACCTTAATGACTTGACATTATTTATTGGGGGGCCATTTTCCGTGTTTATTTTGGATATAGCTTTTAATTATGAATAATATAAAAAATATGGTACATGGTTCCCATTTGTATCTTAGGTTTGTTTAGCCTCTTCTCTCACCTCCCTTAGAGTCGTCAATACTAACCCAGCCCAATCTTGGCAATGACAGGCTTAGCCTCCTGAAGTGTAATTGTAGTATTTTAAAATTCCCAGTAGAGTACCCTACACTGTTGTCCTTGGCCAAAGTCATTTCAACAGAACACTGTGGCCCACCTTATGCTCCATCTCTACATAGAAAGTAGGAACTTTTGAGAATCTGAAACATTGGAAGGCAGATAGTCAAATAGTCTTTCTCAACTTCTCTTTTCCTAACCAGGAAAAAGTCATGTTCTCCTATGATGCTGCCTTCCAGATAAGAGAGGGCACAATTTCTGTAGTAGCATCTCTTCCAAGTGTCCTCAGAAAAGTATTGGGCAGAAATTCTTCCTCCCAGTTGGATTTTCTCATCATCCAAGCTAACTTTGTTTCTCCCTACTACATTAGCTTAGACAAAGGAGCTCAGCAACATGTGATACCTGGTCTACTACCTTTCTTCTCACACATTCTGAAGGTAGAAGGGCTGAGCTTTCCACTATCTCCTCATGATATCATGAGTTATATTTGGACCCATGGTAAAATTCCATGACCTTATCTGATAGGATTAATGTTTGGTATGGTATATACTTTAAGGAGATCATTGTATTTTCTATGACTCAAAATAGTTTCCTATGAAACAAACCTAAAAATGGTGTTTTTGTTTTAGAAAGAATTCCCTCTTCAAAGAGTGTAATTCTCATAGGACTGTAATTCTCATAGCTAAACATAAAGGTAGAAGGCTAAAAGGGAAGTAAACACACTGGTTTAATATCATTTGTGTAGAAAAAAGGAATTAAATTAATATCACCAAAATATTTTCCAGTTACTGTAATAGAAATATTTTAAAATATGTTTGTCAAACACAGTAGCACTAAATGCAATTATTATAACTCAAAATCTCAGATAGCATTCTACTAAAATTTTATGATTCTGAAAGTGCTGCATACTAAATAACTTTGGAAAATGTTGTGTTAGGTTACCATGGAAGCAAAGACATCCTAAGGCTATATGCATAACCATCATGGTGAAACATGCCTAGCTATTGCAAAAAGATCAATGTTAAATGAAGTGGTTGAAACATCAGCTGATGTAAACATCTAGCAAAGCCAAGAAAATTAATGCAAGGTAGGAGGTTAAGTAAAGAGGAGAGTCCAAAACTACTGAGGCCCATCCTCTTCTTCTTCCCCTATTTCAAACAGTACTAGGATGAAACATAGGTTAGACAGAGGAGGCCATTTCTATAAGTAGTTAGAAAATTTAGTTTTGAGGATAAACTGTTTTAATTTTAATGTCAGAGAAGTATAGACCTGTCCAATGACCTGGTAGGCAAATCTATAAAAACTTGTTCATGAGAAGACCTCTATGCCCGCTGGAAGAGCCCTCCTCCTGGAAGGAAAGTGAATCAACCTCATAGGTAATACCCAACCATAATGCTCAATATACATTGAATTATTCTGTCATGTCTAACAGAAAAGTAGTACCCAATTGCTGTTGCCAAGTTATTGACTAAATAGAGAGGGAGGCTCTGTGGTTGAAAAAGAATCTGTGAGAAGCCAAAAGGGGAGTCAGCTGTCTTCATCCTGCCTCTGAGGGACATGTGGCTCTACCAGAAAAGTCCAGTATAATGTTCAATAGAACAGGAGAACTATGCAAACAAAGTCCTTACCAGGAAGGTAGGGTGATGCCATGCATTAACTTAAATATTTAAAATCATATTTAAAATCAAATTTATATATTAAAGTTAATTTTTGCATTCAAAATCCTGCAGTTTTCACATTTACAAGAATTTTACATATAGTGTAATAAAAGTATAAAATAATTACTTTAATATATATACAAACATATACATATACATATATGTATGTATATGTACTTCTAGAAAAAGACTCAAGAAACCAATAATAATTTTTGCTTCTAGGGAGGGAATGAAAAGTGGTTTGGGAAGGAAAAGCTGACGTATTTTTAACCTTTTACATAAATATGCTTTATAAACATTTTTTCCATGAATATAGTTTCTATTTATAAAGTCCAAATTCTAGTGTGTTTAAAAATCTTCTTTCAGAACATAAAATTCTTAACTAGGCACGATGGTGCATGCCTGTAATCCCAGCAGCTGGAGAGGCTGAAGCAGGAGGATGGCAAGTTCAAAGCCAGCCTCAGCAAAAGCAAGGTGTTATGCAAATCAGTGAGACTCTGTCTCTAAATAAAATGCAAAATAGGGCCGGGGATGTGGCTCAGTGGTGGAGTACCTGGTACCCCCCCTAAAAAATTATATATATAGTATTAATACATAAGAGACCAGACAATTCTTGTTTGTTTACTTCAATAGTGGTCAAAATGAGATTACATGCATACTCCCATTGTTTCAGGACAAGTTGTTAAATATATGGTATTATTAGGTTTCTTTTTTAGAGTCCCTTCCCATTGTCTCCCATTGCCTCTGAGACATATTCTTTAAATAGCTCATTATATCCCAAACTGGTATTAGTTTACATATTTCTTCCTACCCAAATCTTGCTTCTCACTTCTACCACCACCTAATATTCTTCCTGTGTTCTATCTATTGGTAAGTGAACTTATTAAAGAAATATGGAGCCATCTTTGAATGTATGTTCAATTTTTTTATTTATTTAATAATTCATTTATTTATGTAGATATTTAGGCTATTTCCAATTCTTAAACATTAAAAAGTTTATATCCCACATATGCCTCTTTGTTCTTATGTGCAAGTGTTATTCTTGCTGTATACAGAAAGTTCTCAAATCACACAGTGAGCACACTTTTTCTTTTTTTTATTGGTTGTTCAAAATATTACAAAGCTCATGACATATCATCTTTCATGTTTTATAGATACCACATTCTAAGCATCTCAAATTTGTTGACTATACTCCATTGGTAATTATGTTTTCCTAAGAGGCATTTACCGTCTCATGCAAAGATATATTACATTACCCCAAATATGGTATCTTTAATGTATTGAATATCATAAGTTGACAAAATTTGAGAAATCCTTAAAACCAGGAAGGTCACTCTAAGGTCATTAATCAGGTTAGCAAAATATAGAATTGATTTTCTGACCTTTATGTGAGGTCATAAATTTAGGGAAAAATTTTAGTTAGATGAGATCAAAGATGAAAACAGGGTGGGACATGAGAGATGTCCTCCCTATCCCAGAAGAGAGGAATAATCTTATCTTTGAAGATGAAGAATTACACAGAACAATGTGAACAAATAGGCCTTACTAAATTTCTCCAAATTTACTACCATTTTGTTCTGTCATCTTTCTCCATGACTAGCAACCTTCAGCAATCTTAGTATAACAATACACAGGTTTAACCATTTCTTTGTGTCTTCATTTTCTTATGAAAATTCCCATGCTACAAAGAAATTTTTTTCTTATCATTCTGGGTTTTTGTTGTTTTGTTTTATTTTATGTGACTCATTCATAAATCTAGGATGAGTAGAGAAAAGGTATTTCAGCACTCTACATATTTCTCTCTTTCAATCTGTTCTCTACTAGATAAATAGGCTTAGTTAAACAAAATTTGATCACCTTACCCTTCCTTTTATCCTTCCAATGATGCATTTAAAAAGTCACCTTCTTTTGTTTTTTTACAAGACCCACATGGCTTAGACTATGTTTTCATCTTTGATCTCATCTTTTAGCCCTCATTTCTTCTCTCAGGTATTTGCAAACATATTTAGTAACTAACTGCAGTCAACATAATTATAAATATTCACAGCAAATCTGATAGCCTGTGAGGATTTAATGTGATCTTAGTATATCTTATATGAAGAAGAGACAGTAAAAATTGTGCTAGTGGATTAAGATTAATTCACAGAGACATAAGTGACACACTAAAGAATATGAATTTAATTCTTAAGAAAATGAGAAAGCTTCAATGTTTCTGAGGCAAGGAGAGATATGATCAGTGCTGCTATACTTTCACAAAATAAAGCTGAAAGCAATAAGTAAAATAAATTGAGTAGAAAGTGAAAGACTAAATTGGGAAACAAGTAAGGAAGCCATTGAAGTAAATTAGAAGCAAAGTAATGAAGACTTCCAATATGGTAGTGGCTGTGAGAATAGACAGGAAGGAAACAAAGTGAGAGTTATCATGAAATAAAATCAATAGTTCTTGGCAAATATTGGCTGTCAGAGACAAAAGACGGGAAAGTGTCAAAGACAACTAAGGATTTGGGCATAATGACTAGGTGGAAGATGGCACTATTGATATCTAAGAAATATTGAAGAAGAAGGACAATACGTCCAGTTTCAGTCACAGTGGATTTGAGGAATATTATATTATGATATGCCATTCAGGTAATAGTGCAATATAATTAACATTTGAGACTACCTTTTGTATGTGCAGTCACAGATGTGCATTTGATTGTGTTTCTAAAAAAAAAAAGAACATATTCCCTGTTGCTAGTACATTTAAAAAAAAATAAAACCCTAACCTGGACACTTATTCTTTAGGGGATATCATTTGAATCATAGTTGGTGAAATTCAACATATGACTGGCTCATGATCTAGAGAGCTCTGTTAAAGATGAAAATGTGGAATGAATATGGACTCAAAAAAATGTGGGTTCAAATATTATTAAGTGTTTTAAGACAGCAACAGCAGAACATTAAACCAAGTCCAGTGTTATCCTAGGAACTAATCCTAAGTGACTTACGCAGTCAACCCTGTGCAAGTACAGAGTGTTCTGCCTCCCTTAGGTGGAGAGAAAATTTCAAGGATTCATCTATATCCTTTTAAGATGCACTTATAATAACAAGGTATATAATAAGCTGTACTCAATTTATATGCAATTGATAGAATTAGTGCTAATGCATATTCTTTGATAGAAGTATAGATAAAACTACTATCTGTCAACAAAATAAAGAGATTAAAAAGGAATATATAACAGAGAAATGTAAACTTAAAAAAATCTCAATTTTGTTTTTCTCTCTTTACTATTATGTTAAATATGCAATATTAAGAAGACTAATATTTTACCAAAGATGGCATAAAAATTGAGATATATATTAGTCAGGTTTTTGTAATAACTAAGAGAACCTAATAAGCAATATTTGGTTCTGTTATATATATTTATGTAAAAAACTGTATGTGTACTTATATATAAAAGGATATAAATGTATATGTACATGCATTCATATATACTTACAAGGAGATTTACTATAAAATTGAAGTATGTCATTTTGGAGTCCAAAAAGGCCTACAGTATGCCATCTTTCAGATGGAGAAACAGGAAAACTAGTGGTTTAATTCACTCTAATTGAATACTCAGCAGTCTGTTGGTCTAAATCCTGGAGTCCAAAGTCCCAAGATGCTGGAATTCTAATATCCAAGTGCAGAAGATAGACGACTCTGCTCCATAAGAGAGTCAGTTTACCCTTACTTTGCCTTTACTTTCCATTTCAAAGTTAAAAAGTGGTTCTACTCTTCTTTTCTCCAATGTGATACATTTTAAGGATTGTATGCCATAATAATATCCAATGATAAAATGACTCAGTGTTCTCTATCATGAAAAAAATATTCCTCCTTAAGAATGTTGGTCAAATGTACACATAAGTAATTCTCTATTATTGGGCAAGCCCATTAAAACAAAAAGTTATAAGACTTTTTAGAGAAACTAAAATTGAAGAGAAAAAATTATATTTCTCACAGGGTACAAACATGAAGCTCTGAAAATTGATGAATTGCCTTCCTCCAGTCTAATAATTTTTTTTCTATCTCAAGAGCTTTAGCTCTCGGTTTCCAGCACTGTTTCTACTGCACAGTGTAGAATAAACACTGAGAATTCATGATCAGCAGTGTTCTTTTCTTTTTGAAAGCCCACAAGCACTGTTATGTCAAGTCAAGCAGGGTACATCTTGATTGAATAGTCTGCAATTTTCTTTTATATCAGTCATATTCCAGACATGAGAACTTGAGGCTACACTCTGGTCATCTTGATCAGGGAGAATCATATCCCAGGTCCCTGTCATAAACCCACTTATCAATCATCTTTTATGGCTTTCTCTCCTGTTTTAATAACCATAAGTTGCTTGCTTTGTTTTATTTTGTGTATGTTTCCATTCTAGAATGAAAATATATTCCTAAATTCTTAGACTTCCCTATAATAACTATAATGTTCCAAATATAATTTGAGGGAATATGTTTATTTCAATATGTAAACTTATTCTATCTTACAATAATTTAAGTTTTTCACCGGAAAACAAATCACTTTTACTAATCCTCAGCCATGATAGATATATACTATTAATCATTAGAAAAAGAGAGGCATTGGTTTGATATGAATAAAGACAGAATACCATTGTAATAGATGTTTTATCTATACTGCCTCAGACTGTTTATGATTTTGTATTTTTAACATCTTTTTGGCTACTTCTGGTAGGGAGTTCAGCTATGAGATGGGTATGGAAGCACTTTGGTGAAGACTGTAGCTACTTTAGTATTATACTAGTATAGTATTACACTCTGAAAACTTAGTCACCTAAAACAGTGTTTGATTTTGTCTTCCATGATTTTGTGGGAGGCTAGACTCAGCTGTATGCTTTTCTTCTGCTTGTGGTATTCGTTGAAGTTATGCCTGAGGCTGGCTTCAGCTGACATGGTATAGCATAGCAAAGGCTGGATTTCCAAGAAGTCCACATTCCCATGTCTGGCAACTGGTGCTAGCTGCTGGCTGGGCATTTGACTGTCCTTGTGTGGCCTCTTCTCCTTCACTAGTCTAGACTTGTGTCCTTACTGTATGGTGATTGATTCCAACAGAATAAAAGCAAAAGCTAATGTCCTGGTGAAGCCTTGACTCAGAACTAGCACAGTATCACTTTCACCATGTATGACTGATCACAGGACCAGCAAGTAACAGGACCAACCCAGACTTCAGGGGTTTGGCAATCACCTTAAACTTTTAGTGAGAAGACAAGCATATACATACAGAGGAGGGTGCCATTTTTTCCATTGGTTTTTTGAGACAGTCCACCACTTCATGTGGTATCTACTTGTGATATGAAGCCATTCATAGAAAGACAAAAGTTATTCAACTATGTATGTTGAAGTCAGGGAGACAAAAAAAAACATCTTGGATAATGAATGAACTTTCCCTCTCAATAAAAATTGTTGAATAAAGTAGCCCCAAATTTTCTTTTCTCAAGATTGAGGTAAATCTCATCTGTTGAGCCACCTAGTAGATGAAGTCCCAGGTTAATTTGGTATTGGTATTTTAGTAATTTTTTTTAACTTCTCATTTCTTGAAAGTGACTATTTTAGAAGAAAGTAGCTTTTGGCTAAGATGCAAAAGCAAAAAACAAAATCACCTTATTTTATTAAGTACAGTTAAATTGCTAGGTACAAAGAATGTTTATTCAAGCTTATCAGTTAAAATATTGAGTTCAATCTATATTGATTCATCTTTTCTATCCAAAAATTACACATAGCACAGCTCATCAGCAATATGGTATAATAAACCAATATCACTCATGTCTTAGATGAGATGCTCACCAAACAAGTCCTAATTGTGAAATGTTCTTAATAAAAACATTTAGAATCTCAGGATTAATCTACTTTTAAAATAAATTTCATTAAAACATAAAACTTGTGATGTCTATTATTCTCCAATATTATAAATTGGTAAAGAATGATTTCTTCTTTTTTCCCCCGCAAGAAGTACAAAAAGGTTGAATCATTTATAGCAGCAAATTCTAAAGACAAACTATATGAAGTGAGAAGTGAGAAAATTCCTGTGTCTCCAACTGGCAAAACAAACTCATACAACAGGGCAGGAAACATTAGAAGCTGGAAAACTTCAAACAGGTTCATTTGAAGGCAGAGGTGATTTATGGTGGATGTCTTGTTTGATTTCACCTCTGCTCACCTTCCCACAATAGAGTTCTACTCCTCTTTATCTGAGTAACAATAAATTTAAAATTATTGTGCAGACTAAGTGCTTAGAAGACATGAAACATATTTAAACATTTAGAAATGAAGATCAACCTGATCTAGCCCTTAAGTTCAATGTGTGTGTGGGGGGGGTGGAGATGTGTGTATGTATAGGATATGTATGCATATTTGTGTGGTGTGTGCATATAAAATATATACATAAGCAAAATACCATAGTCATCAGGGGAAAATCCCTCTCTCATCAAAAGCTACATGCATTTCATAGGAGTTATTTGGCATTTGATCATAGGATTTTTTCAAATTCCAAGACAAATAACAAGGTGCACAATTAAAATTATCATCTCAGAATGTGAATTAATACAATTCATTGAAATTAGAAAAAAAAATGTCAATTTTAATAGGCATAATAGGGCTTTTCTCTTTCATAACTTTCATCTGTTCATGACTTAATTTTTAGTACCAGGAACGTTCTCGAATGAGGGTCTTAGGTCTACTTTCAAGTGGGGTTGGTCAGAGAGTGGCCTTCTTAGATCATAGGCCTTGCTTTGGAGAGAGGAATTCTAATTTCTTTTACCTGCTGTGGCCAATGAGAATTTGAATTTCTACAAGTTTCTACAACTTTCCTCTGGAGAAAAATGAAGAAGGAGAAAATAGAGTAGGAGATGTTCAGAGGGAATTTCTTGCTTCTCAGTCTCTTCGGTCTCTTTCAGTTCAAAGTGCCTAGCATGTAAAAGTGCCTGTCTGGGGTATGTGTTCTGAGCCCCAACTTGTACACAGCACTACCACCTAGGTTTGGAAACCTCCCAACCTACCCAACCCTATCACAGTTCCCTCCCCTCCTAACTCTTTCCATATTATCCCCTCCCCAAAATCCTTTCCCACAGAGGGAAAGTCTTTGTTTTGATGCTCTTGTATAGTCTCTTTATGAGACAAGCACAAGTTTGCAGCAACGTGGCATATGTGATGAGTTCCAACACAAAAAAAAGTTTGACATTAGAGACTCCTGCAAAATTGAAAAATAAGCTTCTATTGGTGGTCCTTTGCCCACCCTTCCTTTTTTGCCTGTAGATATATACTTTGTAAAGCTCCAACCTATTTTTTTTCCTTCTTTCTCTGACTTTTGACACTGTGTTTTCTCTGTTGAAGATCCAACAAATCTCTTTCTGCACCAAAAATGCTTATTAGTCCCCCTCATTTCTGCAATTGATATCATTTAAGAAGAAAGTAATTTGAATTCATTCACATTAAAGAATGACTGACTGATAGGCTCAAATACTCCTATAATTATTTTTGTTTTTAAACAAGATTATTAACCTAAATTGCACTCATTAGGGATCAGCTGGCAAATTGGACAGTTTCCATCTAAGCATTGCCTGTATGAAACTGACCCTGTCACCATTCCTAATCAGGACTCCCTTTAATCATCTTTAGAAAATAAAACAGTTTGAATTTAAAAAGTGTCATAACATCTAATTTTTTTTTGCAATATAGATTTTTCACATAGGAGGATAGCTTTGAATCAGGAGACTTTCTTAATACACCTCATCTAGAAGACATGCAAAGCGTCTGGTAACCTTTCTACACATTTTCTTAGTTTTGACCAAAAAGATAATAATATAATAATGAAAAATAACAGTATTAATTAATTAATTCCTATACCAAGTACCAACTATTCTGCTTGAGAATTAACTTTCCCCAAATAGTTTTTAGTTCTTGCCATACTTTGGATAAAGAAAGATTTATATGGGGAATGATATTTGATCATTATAGTCATTTATTTTGAAAGGAAAAACTAGCACAGTCAGAACTATTTGACAGGCATGGAAGACCAGCAGCTGCAGAACAGCCCTTTGTAAGAAGCCCATACCTGCAGGTAGAAGGTATAAGTCCTGATAGAAAATTTGGAACTTTCACCTTAACCTATGCTTTTGCATGATATTTGAGTTGCTACTGCATCCTATGTAAACAAGAACAATAATTAAGGCTAGTGTGCTTCCTTCAAGCAAATTCAGCTTTAGTTTAAAAAGGCAAAAATTATTTTCTCAATTTTAACTGACTACTTTGACCATCCATCTATAGTATGTGATGAAAGGATATCAAATGAGGAAAGGCTACAGTAACTTCTAGTTATGACTCAGGAAATTGCCATAACAATTGGCTTTTCACTTTGAATTGCATTTAAAACTATCAATAAAAAGGCCTGTGGCATGAAAAGTTTATTTAGAGTAGTATAACACTATTAGGGCAATACTAGAATTTCAGAGTGAGATGTCAAGACTATCAACAGAGCAGGAAATGACTTGTATTGGAGGAATCTTGAACATAATTGAAATCAGGAAGTATGGATAATGGGGCATCCAGTGTTTTTACAATGTATTATTTCTCCCTCAGGATTTTCACTCCTAAATGTCTGGGAGAAGTTTTAAAATATTATTTACATCATGAAAGGTAGCTTAGGGGTATATGAAATTCAAATTTAATCTGAAACCCATAAATGGCAAAATCTCAGTATTGTGTCTACAAATTTTTACAGAATTGTTCATAAGTTTGAGACCACATATAATTCTTGCCTGAAATAAAACATCTGGACCTTAACTTACAAAGGTTTCCAGTATGGGTTCAGATTCTTTAATCTTTGGACACATCCCATGGCATAACTTCATGCAATATATTCAAATGATAGGTTTTCAGGCAATTTCCTAAAATGTTATTTGCATGAAGAAAACACTAACACAGCCAAATTCTCAATCCAATTCTCATTACAGTAAATATCCTGATCCAATTCTTTGTTAAGCAAGATTAAAGATTATCCATTCATTTCAACATGTAAAATTGGAAGATATGTATGTTTGATGACAGATACTTAATATCCACATGGGAATATAAATAGAAAAACAAAATAAAACAGAAAAACAGAACCATTCTATTTTTGTATAAAAGTGATTTTTTTTTTTTTTTTGGTTTGGACCTATAGCATTCTTGGTGATAGGCATCCCCCATCATGTTACATCATATTGAAAATGAAATCATGTGGGTTCAAATGAAAGTCCTCTCTTAAGCAAACAGGATAGTTACATCTTGGATTTCCAGTGAATTCATCATTTGGGGTGAGAACATGAGTAGGCACTGCCTTTTGGTTGAAGATAAGGTCTATTGACATTTGCTCCTGAGGACACTCATCTGCATGCTACCCAAACTCCCATGTGACTTTTCTCCTGGGCTTCAGCATGCCTTCCTCCATTCTGCTAGCTGTTAAGACTCTGAACTTACACAGCAGAGCTTGTGCAGAGGAACTTCAGTCTACTCTTCTTCACTCAACATGATTTGACTATTTTTTTACAACTTCAATTCACTATAACTATAGGCAGTAATATAACATTGGAAGGAAGTAATAACTACCTTCTTATAAAATTGTAAGCAATTCCTATGCCAAGTTCAAAATAGAGGCACAGCTATTGGGCCATTAATTTAATCCTATCGTTGGTACAGTGAAAACTCTGCCCTCTCTCCCCCTTCCTGCAGGTAGATGTGCTAAAATTTTGGACTTCCTTTGTTACCTGTCAAGTCACAGAGTGTCTTTTGTTTAAAGAGCAGAATTCCGTAGCAACTTTCATCTCTGTGCTACTAATTACCTTGAAGACATGTAAGCTTTACTGTTAGATGTGAGACCAGTTTATAGTGGCCCATCCTTTCAAAATTCTACAAAGCACGTTCAATATTTCTTTATTATTTGATCTTCAAAGCAACTCTATTTCTATCACCGCTTCATATGTGAAAAGTGGAATAAGTGAAGAAATAAGACTTGCTTATAGTTACAAAGCTAGAAAGTGTCAGTCAGTAGGAGAGCACAGTTCTTAGTAAAAAGCTTGCTTTTTTTTTTGTTAGCATGTGACACTGCCCAGAGGTATTCAATACTTGATATTCAGGAGATATTAAATTCATCTGACCTTATACCCTAGTTCATAATTTTAGACACATCTTCCTTAGTGCCCTTTAAGGGAGAATTTGCTTGCCGACACACAGTGGTTTCTAGCTTCTCTTCCCAAAGGCTTCTGAACACAATTATAGCTTAGTGACTCAAGAGTTTCTAGAGCAGGAATTCCTTTCTGAAATGAGTTACACAGGCTGCATGAAATTAAATGAAATAGGAGATAATCATTCTTCATTGTCTTGTTCAGCTTTAGATCTGCAAGTACCTCCTGAGTGACTACTATATGCCAGGAACTAAGTTATGTGTTCTTAGATTTGATTGTTATAGACAATACTTGTTGCCATATTAACTCAGACTGGCCTCAAACTCCTTCCTGACCTATTCTTAAAGTTTTGCTGTCTTCTTCAAAAGCAAATTTCCTGAAAGCTCAGGCATATTGATGCTGAATGCTTTATGAATCCAATAAATACATTTCAGAAGTTTTGATGTCAATCTTTTTCTTCTTCTCTTGTCAGGTTGCAGGGATCATGAGCCCAGAGACATGGGGGTCGAGAAGCACATTTCCTGTCTGCACCTGCATGGCTGAAGATGCAGTCTGCAGGCCAAAGAGAAATTGGCTTGTATTTTTCAGGAACGCAGATACAGAGACTCACACTGGGAAGATCATCTTTTGACTCGCTTCTCTTGAAAATCTTGGTCAAATATGAGTACATTTTTATATGTTTTAAAAAAATACATTATCTAAATAGTATCTCTAGGGATTGTGATAAGTTTTGTGTTTACAAAAGAAAATTCTAATAGTTCATAGACCAAATTGAAAAGAATAGAAATAAAGGATGTTTTAAAGATCTAAACAAAAGAGTGCGTCAGTGAAAAAAAATCTAAACATCTACAAAACTCAGTAGAGATTTTAGATGTTAATAAAAGGTTAAATAAAGGGTGAGGTTTGAAGGTTTCTAATTGAAAGATGTAATGGGAAATGACATTAGTATGCATAATAAATGTGAAGATAAGTCAGTTCAGAAAGAGCATCCACTTAAAGATTGTTTGTGTAGCTTGGAAACATCTATATTGGGTGATGGTTGGAGAACAAGGGGACTCAAGAAAGGTCAAAGATAACAAAAGGAGTGCTAAGAATGTCTACAGGAAAAGGTAGGTCATGGGCATACAGAGTTATAAGAAAAGGTTATGGGCTGGAGACAAAAATCTGAAAAAAAATATGACTCAAGAAGAAAGAGGGGCTGGGGACGTGGCTAAGTGGTAGAGTGTATGCTTAGCAAGCACAAGGGCCTGGGTTTGATCCCCAGCTCCATGAGAGAAGGTCAGAAAGGAGCAGGGAAGGAAGAGCCAAGGAAATGATCTGAGGAAGCATTCTGAAAAGTTGGAGGAAGGGAAGGAAGAAAAGAGTGTTAGGCAGAAAGCTGAGAGTACTTTTTTTTGTTTTTTTCTTTAACGTCAAAAGCTGCCAAATTCAATTAAAAAAACAAAATCACCAGAAAACAGGTGTCAGATTTATTTACAAAGGTTTTCCCAGGAAACTTGAAGACAGTAGTTTGTCTAGAAGGATGAAAACAAAAGACAGATTGCAGGGCAGTGGGATTGGGAGGGAAATGGAAGTCAAGGAAGTGGAGACAGCTTGAAGGAAACTAATATTTCATTAAATGAACCCAAATGGCAGCAAAGAGACGAACATTCATTGCTGTGAAATAGAACATAAGTTTATTTGAAGAATAATGTTAAAGCCTAAAAATCATAGCACTCATTATAGCATTCTGATTCTTTTACAGCTTTATGTTTTCTATAAAGAGTATGGAATCAGCAAAGG